>NW_006912912.1:706758-713427 GCF_000585565.1 Capronia epimyces CBS 606.96
CTACTACTACTACTACTACTACTACTACTACTACTACTACTACTACTACTACTACTACTACTACTACTACTACTACTACTACTACTACTACTACTGCCAGTAATATACAGAAATACAAAGTATTCTGTCGCAAGGATGGGATGGTTGTGCTACTGTCACTGGCATCTGACATCTGTCCATAGCTATATTCGGCCTCCCTCTACACAACCGTCAACGCTCTCGGCTCATGCTCCAATGCTCCCAATCTCCCTTCTCGGATGGCATGGCATTAGCCCTCTCTCTGATTCATTACCCCTTCCATCAATTACCGCGTTGCTGACTTCTATTACTAGTCGTATTCATCCACTGATGCCCGAGTAGTGGTTGATCCAATCAAAGATCTCCCTGTGCCAGACTAGACTATTCTCCCTGTTGAGAACCCTGCAGCTATGATTAGCTGACTTGACTTGGACGTTGTTGCATGGTCGTACTCACCAATGATTCTCATCCGGGAAACTCAGGAATTTGCTAGGGATACCCCTTTCTTGTAGAATGTTGAAAAGCGCTATTCCTTCAGACTCTGGTAGTCGGTAATCGAGGCTATTGTGCACCACGAAATGTGGCGTCGCCCAGTTATGGATGTAATTGATCGGGTTCCACCGCTCATAGTTGTCGCGATTGTCCCAAAGAGTGCCGTTCATCTATTCTGCGGTCAGTTTAGCCCCTCAGAGGTAGATGATCATAAACCCACCTCGTGTTGCGTGAACCATAATTCTTCGGTGCCAATTTGGGCAACAATGTTCGTCGCACCGTCATGGGTGACCAGCGCCTTGAATTTTCTTCCCAAATCGTGGCCCTGAATCCAGTTCGTCATGTAACCGCCGTAGGAAGCTCCGGCTTCGATTCCGTTCTCAGTGTCGACATAATCCAAGTGGCTGTCGACGTACTCCCAGACGGCAACCAGATCTTCATACGGATAACCTCCCCAGTTGTTTTGAATTGCGTCTTGGAAAGCCGTGCCCCAGCCCGTGGAGCCGGTTGGATTGGGGGCAACCACCACGTATCCTTGATCAGCCCAAACCTTGAAGTTCCATCTGGTGCTCCAGGAGTTGTAATGGCCACCTTGAGGACCGCCATGGACAATGAACGCTAACGGATATTTTTTGCTTGGATCAAATCCCTTGGGGAATATCAACCAGCTCTGCACCTGAGTAAAGCTACCTTGAGTATAAAACTCAGACACGTCGTCTGGTCCCAGACCGGCAAGCTCTGGATCGACCTGGTTGGCATGGAAAAGGTCAGTAACAAGGGCCCCATCTGGTGAGATGATGTAGAAATCACGAGAAGACCAAATTTTCGAGTCGGACACCAGAAGATTTCCATCGGGCAGCACGTAGTACGAGGCCACAACGCCAGAATCCGTCAGGTTAGCCGGCTTGAAGTCGGCCTGCGCAGACAACGGAATCTCGAAAATGCGCTCGTTTCCAAGATCGGGCGCCGCAACGAAGAGCGATGTGCCATCCACAGACCATGACACTTGATCGGGAGTGCTATCCCAGTTCTCCGCCAGCACAGTGATGTTGAAATTTTCAGAGTCGACGTTTGCAACATAGACTTTGTTCTTGTCGGATTCGTAAGAGATGCCATCCTGTTGGAAATACGCAATCTTCGACCCATCCGGAGAAAAGTGTGGTTGGGCTGAAGCGCCCTGGGCATTAGGAGGAGTCGAGGGGCCCGAGAACCCGTTGATGGGAACGGCTTTGGAGGAGCCATTGTGAGGGACGAGATAGATTTGAGAAGACGTATAGTTTGCCAGAGGAAGGTCGATATTTTTGGTCAAGAAAGCAACTGTAGTGCCATCAGGCGAGATGTCGTAGTCGCCCGAGTCGCCAAACGGCTGAACGGGACTTTCAGCGCGGGTGACATTGGAGATGGCGGAAACCAGATTTGTCAAGTTCCCCGAAAAGGAATACTTATCTCCTCCTGTCAGAGTGCCGGCGAAGACGGCATATTTACGCTCGGTGAGCCACGTGTCCCAGTGCCGGACGTAGATACTGTCGTAGATCCTCGCCGTACTCAATGGCTGCTCAACCAGGGCTTCGTTATATGCCGTTCCATTTGGCCAAGCCAGCGCGTTCACGAGGAAATTGACGTCTCCCGAAGAGGTGGCGACGGCTTTCAGGCCAGAGTACGGGGCGGGCAGGGAGGCGATGAGATAACTGCATAGGTCAGTTCAAGTCTGCGTTGCGTGCCGGGGACCCAACGCACGCCTCGTCTAGTGCGGTAATGTCTCCGCCATATATGCTGATGCCACCATCGTCTTCTTCATTGGTCCCGTTTATGTAAAGGATGCTCGTGTTTGTTGGTCCAACCCACACGATTTCAGAGATCTCAGAGCCATTGTATAGCAACGAGATTTCGCCTGTCGTCAAGTTCACAGTGTTCCACACCGTATGAGCTTTGTGGGACTCCCATGAATAATTCGTCGAACTGAAGATGCCGATTTCCTGTTGCGGAGCGTCAGTCCGGGTATTGGCTTCCCTGCGATCGACTTACGCCTGGCGGATTCGGAGAAAGGTCGCTTCGTCGCGGGGCAGCAAGAAGCTCCCTACACGAGGGTGTTAGTAGTTGTCACGGTGCATGGTAACTCGATCCAGTCCATACTCGGGAGTGATTGCGCTTGCAATTGGCAAGACAGCCAACGCTGTTGCGAGAGCCTTCCAGAAGAGCATGTTCATGATGGTGAATATGAGGTTGGGGAGATACTCTCGAATGACTGGCTATCAAAGGCTTCATAAATACCCGTGTGGAAACAAATGGCACGCCGGTATTCCCGTTCATCCAACATCATCGGCCCAGCTCTTGAGCTCTCCACTCCAGCTTTTTCGATGCAGCTACCCGGACAGTGGCGCACGTAGCCATGTTGCATCCAGCAAGTACCATTATCACGAGCACCACCCTGCGAGGGCAAGAGACGGGTAGAGGGACTGATAATAACGTCAACTTGACTAAAACAACGTCAACATAGAACGCCCGCATGGTACAGCGAAGCCAGGATCGAGCTGGCAGGATGCTGCTTGGGCTCAGGAACACCACTGATGGTGAATGCGGCTGGGTGCTCTGTACATTGATCGTCAATCGAGAGTAGCGACAGCAAATCGGCAGCGCTGGGACCTGTGCCATTGTTCTCCGCAATGGAGTGCACACTGCGCCGTGTGAGTAGGAATGTTGCCATCGAAGCGGAGCTTCCAAAACCAGAAGGTGACGGGCGGAACAACAGGCACAGGCTTCTGACTGGTACCAAGAAGTTGTCAAGCCTTTGGCGCTGCTTTGGCTTCAACATAGTGGTCTTGGTAGCGCTAGACAGAGTTGCATTGATGTTGCTCCGAGGCCATATCATGTCTTTGCATGGCGGAAACTGCAAGGATTCTACAACCGATAGTCCTTGGCCAAGACAAGCTGGAAGGTGTGATGATCATGGACTGATGTACGGGTATGTTGCAACACAAGAACGGGATGGTGTGGGATCTCGAGTATCTGCAACTTTCACACCGTCTGCCAGTGCAGCGCAGGTGGCGCTATTCCACGACACGTGATGCTGCCTGGCTGGTGACGGAAGCGGATAGTGCCTGTCGATCCCGAGGCTACTGTCTTATCAGATAGGAATCATGTGACGTGCCTATGGGTGCTATCAAACCGCAGCCTCTCGTGCAGCCTCTCGCACAGCCTTCCATCTCACAACCTGGTAAACTAACTCTTTCCAAGCCGAAAACGGACCATGTTGTCACTTATCTGATCAAGCTCGACGTGGAGGGGGTGACGTCGACACTACTCGGACACCAGCTGGCGTACGGGGTCTCGAGAGAGCTTCGGTTTCCCCTTGCCTACTAGCTTCCTCAGCTTCCTGGCCTGGGCTGCGTCCTTGTGAGTACGTATTGCCGCACGGTACTCGGTACAATACAATGGCTAAGCCATTGGCAAGAGGATCATGTCTTTCCCTGCAGCAGATGTTGTTTCAGACATCAACCTGATCTCCAGATTTCTTGCCTGTCCGCAGATTCTCTCACTTTCCTCATGTGCTCCATTCGACGTGCTCGTCTTCTGCGCCAGTGCTGTACTTCCCATCGCCAACAATGTTTTCTCGGCTTTGCAGTCTCGGCCAGGGTTAACCAAAACATTGGTTCTCTGTGGTGGAATTGGCCATTCGACACAGCTCATGTACGAAGCCATTCGCAAGAGCAGGAGATACGGCTCTTTGGCAGACAAGGTCGAAGGTCTGCCAGAAGCTGACATTCTCAACCTGATCCTCCAAAACTTCTACCCGCAACTGTGCGAACAAATCAACTCGAACACTTTACAGCTCCTTGTCGAGAACAGATCTACCAACTGTGGCGCCAACGCCATCGAGACGCGCCGGCTCCTGGAGCAACATTCCGTGCCCGTCCCCAAGTCACTGGTCATCGTCCAGGATCCTACAATGTCACTACGCACTCTAGCATCATTCAGCCACACCTACGCTGATGTTTTCCCGCCGCCCACATTTGCTGCCTGTCCGACCTTCGTGCCTACCATGTCACTTGGGTCATCAGGCATTCGCCAGGGGGGACCAGATCTCCGTTTCGACGTCTCGGGCATTGATGAGCTGGAGATATGGGAACACGGGCGCTTCTTCGACCTTATCATGGGCGAAATCCCACGATTGAGAGACGACGATCACGGCTATGGGCCCAAAGGCAAAGGGTATATTGCCCACGTGGACATTCCGGCCGAAGTGGATGATGCATGGGCAAGGCTAAAATTGGTCTTCCATTCCAAGAGGTAAGACGCCAGCAATAGTGCGACAGCCGGCAATACTGCGCACGCTCTCCTGGAAGGCCGGTCTAGTACTGGGGACAGTGGACAGTGGACAATGGACAGTGGACACACGACTTTGGATGTCAATTTCTACCGAACTTAATAAACCGGCCTTCCAATGCCCTGCCGGTGGTTGGATATGTTCTGAAGCCGACAATATAATAGCCCGGCCAGTACTATTGCAGGCTGAAAGGGAAGGCCTCGGCCAAGGCTGCCTTTCCATACGGGAGCATCGGCCTCGAATCATGTCGATACGTACTCGTACAATCTTTCACAATATCGTGTGAGAGCATCCACGAAAGCATCCACGAACTCAGAAACTCAGTCCCACCAATCCGGATTTCCTCGCCCGCTCTCTCCTGGGGTGAGCATCCACGAAAGCATCCACGAACTCAGTCTCTCCCTGTGAAATCATCCACGAAACCATCCACGAACTCAGAAACTCAGTCCCACCAATCCGGATTTCCTCGCCCGCTCTCTCCCTCATATTTACTCCGCCGATGGAGCGCACAGTCTTTCGTGTCGCCCGCGACCGTGCGCAACTTATGGTTCTCGCATGGCTTGTTGTTCTTGGCCCACTTGCAGAGGGTGACTTTGTTCGCTTCCGAGCCCTTGCAGTCGAACGACGGGCAATGGATGTGCTTTCGAACTGTTTCGCACATGGTCTGTAGTTGTACTTAGGTATAAGTTCGACTTAAGGATAATGATGTGATTTCGACTTCTAGGACGAGAATGATACTGATATTCTGTTTGGTGTGGTGTGGTGTGGTGTGGCGTGGCCTTTCAGGATGAGGGTTCTGTTTCTGTTTCTGTTTCTGTTTTTGGTTCTGGATCCGTTCTGTTCTGATGCCTGGTATGATGGAGATTTGCTATATTCGAGTTGTTGCATGAATGTCGTGTCGTCTAGGTCTAGGTCCAGGTCTAGGTCAAGGTCTCGTCTCGGTCTCGTCGGAACGGTATAATGCTATCAGGTAGATATACAAAGGAAGAAGCACTTGTCGACCCGGCCGCAGGGATTTTTATAGGGTCCCATCCTATGCATGGAAACAAACGGAGACTACCTACCGACCAAACAAAACAGCTCGGGCCCGACACGTCGTCTGGGGGGTGGGCGGGTATCACATCACCATACGAGTACCCGACAGACAAACGTCACAAAGGGCGGGTATCACCGTACCCGACGTCCGTCATGCAAAAGGCGGGTGAGAGTGAGAGACAAACGTCGCAAATGGCGGGTGAGTGCGAGAGTCAAACATCTTGCAATGGGGTGAGGGCGAGGGTGACTTGCTCCAACTTGACATGGCTCGCCGACGTGCTCCAACTTGACTTTACTCACCTCGCCGCGGCGGTGAAAGAAGACCAAGCAGCAAGCAGACCAAGTAGCAAGCAGACCAAGACAAGCAAGCAGACCAAGCACCAAGCAAACCAAGCAGCAAGCAGACCAAGCAGCAAGCAAAGCAAGCAGATTTCGGAACCCACCAACGTCGATGCCGGGACACAGATCACGATCACGGATGTAATATAGCAAACAGGTCTCGATTGTACTTGTGCTTCCACCAGATCTCAGATCTCCGTAACACGTTGAGATCTGGGATTGGGATTGCGCGCGAGGGATCTCAGTTTGATCTCGGTCTGATCTCTTTCGTCCGGCCCGATGCAGTTTGCGCTGTTTCGTGTTTCATGACGATGGGGCGGTGACACGAATCAACGGTGGGCCGGGTCCGGGTCGGTTTGAGACGGGAGACAACAGACAACAGACAACAGACAACAGACAACAGACAACAGACAACAGACAACAGACAACAGACAACAGACAACAGACAACAGACAACAGAC
>NW_006912912.1:713437-912301 GCF_000585565.1 Capronia epimyces CBS 606.96
AGACAACAGACAACAGACAACAGACAACAGACAACAGACAACAGACAACAGACAACAGACAACAGACAACAGACAACAGACAACAGACAACAGACAAGAGATGGGAGACAAGCAACGGGACACGGGACACGGGAGACGGCGTTTGTGGTTCGCTGAAGTCACAAGGTGAGGTGCGAGGTGCGAGGTGCGAGGTGCGAGGTGCGGTGAGTATGGATGGATGGAGACCGTGATGGCGGGTGCAATGTGCAATCATGGTCAAGGTCAAGACGAACAGTGCAGAAAACTCCACGTTTGGATGCCGATCCGATTTGGAGTCATCAACATATCTCATTGTCATTGTCATTGTCATTGTCATTCTCGTTCTCGTTCTCGTTCTCGTTCTCATTCTCATCGTCATCCTCGTCAATTATATGGATAGCAAGGAATGGGATATATGCAGGGTATCAGTGTGACAGGTGACAAGGCAAACAAACACGAATGCGGCCGGCCGTGGGAAAGCAAACCTCCCCCATCCCGTCAAGTCCGGGGCTTACTCGGTGGCTTAGGGGCTCCTGAAGCCTAAGCCCAAGCCCAGCGGGACAATACAGTCTGCTGATATCCAAGCTAGCGGCCGAGCATGGATGCAAAGAGACCTCTCAAGCAAACCTCAATGATGATTCCCTCTCAAGCAAACCTCAGTGATGATTTTTCACGAAACACCCACATCGATCCTGGAGCAAGACGCTATGGTCGCCCGCACTCTCTGGTGAAAACCGCCATCCGCGGTAGTGTCGTATATGTCACTGGGACGGCGAGGCAACATGCCAACACGACCGAGGCGTTGTTTGACCGCGTCCTTGGCCGGACCAAGAGTGTTGACGATACCGTCGGCTCCGATGCGGAGGTTGTAGCAAATCAGTTTGTCGTACTTGAAACCCGGGTAGTCATGCGACGAGGCGGCGACGGAAAACTTCAGCTTCGACTTGGCAAAGGCCATGGCCGCGGAAGGCGTGAAGCAATATTGTTCCAGCACTTCGGCCTGAATGGCGGAGATGTCTCGTTCAGGCGGCGGGCCCGAGTCCGCTTCCTGGTCCGGGCCAGGCGAAGAGCACGCCGAGGCTAGCGAGTCGCTGCAGACGGAGCTTCGCGGCGAGCTTCGCGGCGAGCCTCGAGGTGAAGCACGAGGTGAAGCACGAGGTGAAGCACGAGGTGAACGCGGCCAACGTGGAGACGGAGGGGCATTCATGTCGGCGTCCAGTCCATCAAAGGCCAGAGCGAGAGTGTGGAAGTGTTGAGACGAGCAGGCGTCCAAGGTGCGGGCGTAGAAGCGGGTTTCGAGAGCTTGGAGCCGGGGCAGGGTCCCGATACAGCTGTCGACCAGGCTGATGTGGTCCTTCATGGTGGCGTCGGCGTCAGTGCTGTCGCCGAAATCGACGGCGATGTGGGTGAGCGAGGGCCGGATCAGAGGGTGAAGTTGCGGGTCGGACATGAAGGCCAAGACGTGCTCGGTACAGCGGAACACCAGGGCATTCAGGCTGTAATAGAGCGGAAGGGCCTCGTGGCGGATCTGGCGACAAGAGTCGAGCAGTCCTCGGGCATCATCTCTGGGAGGCCGAGATGGCCGCAGCCGTCTTTCGGATGGAGAGCGGAGTCGGATGGGTTGTGGCAGTTGGAGGGCGAGGGTGTAGATGAGATTCCTGACCTCGGGGGGAAGAGTCAGGAAGGTCGGGGTGGTGGAGGGCAGGGATGCTGTGACGATTGTCATTGTTGTTGTCGTTGTTGTTGGTGTCGTCGTTGTGGTTGCTGCTGTCATCGATATGGTCTGCTGATCCCAGGATCCAGAGATGGCTTGCAGTACTATCAGGATTGAGACTGTGGTGGGTGGCGATGTTGGACCCAAATCACGAAATTTCCAGCAGGACGGATACTGGAGGAGAGTCCTGGGGTTCGTTCTCCTGACTCCAGCGTACAGTGTACAAGAGGTAGTAGCGCGGCGTCGCACCCGAATGCGAATGAAGCCTTAGTTATGTCCGTGTACCGAGTAGGGATCTGTATCTGGCTGTGCCTCGGGCGTGATGCTGTAGTCTGTACGAAGAATGTAAGGCGCACGGCGTATACAGAGAGTAGGTACGAATAGTACGGAGTGCCGTAGGCTTGCTAGACAGCTCCCACTCGTATAGTATGGACTCAGTACTCCTACTCCGTACTCTGACGGATACTCTGCGTAGGGCTTAGGTTGGTATGGTAATGGTAGGGCGGTCCAGTTTCAACTTCGACACAAGCATAAAAAGACCCACGGGCTCAGGCTTGGAGCGAGGATTCTGGGGAAGCGCGAACGATGGATCCCAGAGGAAAGCGAGAGGAAGCGTACGGATAGTCGTACGGAGTAGTGAGCGAGCGTAGGAGGAGTTTGAGTGGATTGAAGGGCGATCAGCGTGTAGTTGAGAAAAAATGACGAGGTTGGGATATGATGATGGTACAAGATACGGACCGGAGGGGTTAATTACTGGAGAGAAGGATAATATTCAAGTTCAAGGTACGGAGATGTCCCTTTTCTTTCCCATCTACTCCGTATGATCCCTACCTCCCTACGGTACGGATAGACATGGGACAAAGTATCGACAGCGGCGGTGCTGATACTCTTTGGTGTATCCGCGTATTCTGTAATTAGTAGTATGGAGTACCTGGTGCTGCCGTGCTGCTTCGCTACCACCACCATCATCACCATCCCATCACCACCACCACCACCACCACCACCACCACACCAATACCGTGGACATACGTGCCACACTACCTTAGCACACTACGACCACAGTGGTTTAGGCAGTGCATGTTGGTACACACAGTTTGCTAGTGGCACGGACACGACCAGGGCCTTGGTGCCACAGCGTCATGGCCCATGGGTGATTTGTCCAGCAGGGGCCAATGTCTCAGTTTAGGTGGTGCTGAGGCTGCCTGAGGCCTGCGATTACGATTATGATGCTATCACGATGCACGATGCTACAGTATGCTACGTACAGCAGCATTACTAGTGCAATGACCTGCCAGGACCTCCGGGCCTAAGGCCATTCATTGCCTGTCTGCAGCTGCCTGTTCGGTGCCTGGACGCAGTACGGATACTGGAAGTGTAAGCAGTGAGCACCTGTTGTCTGCCCTGGGCCCTGAGGCCTTGCTGCACACAGGAGGCCTAAGGCTCAGGCCTGGAACCAAGACCTTAGGGACCAGCCCCGGTAATCTGGAAGTTGCAAGGGCAAGCTGCAGGTTGTGTGGCGGAATACAGGCGAATCGAATGCTGCCTGTGCCCGGCTACGGCCCCTAAGCCTCCTAAGCGTAAGCCTCAGCCGTCCGTAGCAGGGATTAGGGGTGTTCTGTAATCCCTGACACCCGGGGCTTGAATTAATTAAGTACCTAGTTACCTTAGGCCCTGGCCTCGGCATGTGTGTCTCGTGTCTCTGCCTGGCGAGGATTAAAAATATCCGACCCTGTATACGGAGTACATAGTACTCGTACCTACTCTGTAAACAGCCCCTAAGCACCCCCTCAACGCCTCCTTAGCCCCCCCAAACGCCCCGAAACATGCCGGAATCTGGGAATCTGGAATCTGGAGTCTGAGGCGCTGCTGCTTGCTACATACGGATACTTGCTGCGGATTCGACCAATGCTCTCCGCCGCCGTTTCACCCCCGCCCTGCGCCAGCCACGGCCTTGCGAGAATAGAATACTGTAAAATGCTGATCTCGACACAGGCATGTCCCTGCCCCTGTCCCTGTCCCTGTCCCTGGGCCCCCCGGTTCGTGTTCGTTGTTGCTGTTCCAGTTCCGTTCCAGGATTTCCGCCACATACATCTACTCTGTACGTCACTAACACTGGCACAGACACGCAGACATAGACAGACATCACATCACCGGACATGCCACATGCCACATGCCACCTCTGCGCCTGCTGCCTACATTCCGAGAAGGCGAAGAGGAGACGCGAGATCCGTGATCCGTATGACCAGAGACCACGGAACTCGAGGGACTTGATTACTGTGTGCCTACCTTCCCTACCTGAGGTACCTACAGCAGTAGTAGTAATAGTCTAATAGGATGATGCGGCCGCCTGATGATTACTACCGCTGTAACGGAAATCCGAACCTATAAGAATGTACGGAGTTTGCCAGGCCGGATGCCAGTAATTACAGTAGGTATGCAAGGCGGTTGAATCCCTGTGCAAGGCCAACTGATTACCGTCGGAAGTATGCAAGGCGGTTGACTCCAAGGCCACTGATTACCTGCGGAATGTACTCGTATGCAAGGCGAACAAACATCTTCCTGTGGAAACCGACCGGACATCGTTATCCTTGTGCTTATGCTGTGTCACTGCTGCGCTGCTGCAACTGCTATTGTTCCTTGCGATTAGCACAACACAACGTAATACCACACAACACCACTGGACGACTGGACGACTGGACGACTGAAGAAGACCCAAGTACTTCCGGAGTACGGAGTACGGATACGTGGTACGAGGTACTCTACACTTGTATTGTATTGATTGTACTCCGTACAGCCAGGATCCGTACTCCGGATCCCTGTCGTCCTTTCATGATTGGGTTGGGCTTCCTCGGAGGCATTCCATTCATCCTTTCTCCATACCGCTCACCACACGCCGTCAAGGGAGCCTGTGCATACAGAGTAAATGTTGACCAAACAAGAATGTCCACTCTCTCTTCATTTTGACAACGTGTACGGATACGGATACTCTGTACGGATACTCTGAATGATGACAATTCTCTCTCCTCATTTTGACAACATGTACTCCGTACGGATACGAGTACTCTGAACGATGACAATCATCGCCGAGTTTGTCCATCTAGATGGGACCCGAGTGACAGAAAAGATCATTGGGGTCGGAGGAACTGGCATCTTGATTCAGCAGGGCCAGCGGGCACTAAAGATCCCTCGACTATCCAGGGACATTGGAAATGATGGATTCGGATTGCCTCTGGTAATAATAGACGAAAGCTCCACTCCCAAAGAAGGTGACTACGACATACGGGCCGATCTTCTTCTCTCGCTGGAGCACGAAAAAGCCATCGACAGACGGCTCGGCAACCACCATGGGATTGTACGATGCCATAACTTATCATCCACGTCCATGTCCACGTCGTTCACGTCGACGTCCACCGATCATTCGATCATGATGGATCTCATGGCGAATGGTGATCTTCGACATTACTTGGCTGAATTTCCCAGACCCGACTCAAACCAAATACTGTCCTGGCTGACAACCATGGCCCAGACGCTCACATATATCCATGATCGACGTGTCATAGTGGCCGACATTCGGTTGGACAACTTGTTAGTTGACGAAAACCTGGCTTCACTTTGTTGATTTCGGAGAATCATCACTCATGCCCCTTGATTGGGATCTGAATGGTTGTGACAACGACGGCTACTCAGTCATGACCGACCTGGGACAATTCGGCGCGGTCATGTTTGAGATGGTTACTGGCCAACGTTGCAGATTCGATCTTTTACATGACTGGAAGGGTACAGTGGAAGTAACGTCAACGAGCGAGTGGAAGGGTGTAGAGGAATTACCGTCAACGAGCGAGTGGAAGACTGTAGAGGAATTACCGTCAAGGAACGAAGTGTGGCTGGGCCATATCATGGAAAAATGCTGGAATCAAGGATTCCAATCCGCCAAAGCCCTTGCAACCGAGCTGGAGGAGCTTTCCATAACAGGAGACAGGGTGTTGAATCCTTGATTTCAGCATTTCTCCACGATGTGGCATCACAGGAGAGAGGGTGTAACAATGCATATCTTGGAGGAGCTTTCCAAACAGGAGACAGGGTGTAACAAGTAACAATGCATACCTTGGAGTTGTCAAAGGTCAAAGGTTGAAATGTTCCACGTTCTCTATCAAAGGGTCGCAGGGGGAGCGCATGCTATATATTATAGTATAGTCTAAACCAGCCTCTCTGGTTAAAGGGCAAGGCTGGGAATGCCTAGGTTTGACAAGATCAAGTCTGGCAGTGTTCAAGGTGGTCATACTTCGTATACGGATGCTCCGTACACTATGCTATACTACACTCCTATGGACAAAATATGCCACACGATTCTTCCTTTGATTTTGTATTCCTATTCCTGTTCAATACCATGCAAAAGATACAACTATATGTATGCATACCCTCATATAGTACCATGTCAAATCCAATCCATGCTGGTCTAGTCAATATATCCGTACAAGACCCTTTCACTTTGTTTGCACAATGCTCTATCCTTGGCAGAGTATAGCCACAGTGGTCACTGACGGACACATGTCCTGTCGACATTCAGGTCTGCCTTGAGTGAGATCCCATCTTAGGAGGGTATCATCATCCCAAGTCCGTCCATCTTCTTTCGATCCAAATCTCTTGTTTGCGTTAACCGCCATCCTGCATTCCATGAATCGTGCAATATGGCACTACCGGCGGCTTCCAGGGACAAGTGTCGACGAGCTGGGGCTGACATAGCTATAGAAGACATGCTTGAAGTGTCTGTCGGTATGTGCCATATGGGATGTGTATGGCTCAGGTCCACCTCGAGGGATTCTGCGTCAACCCCAGCGTTGGTACAATAGTGATGCCCGGGTATCCTTACAGGCACCAAGCGGATAAGAATTTGGTCGGAGAAGCTGCGTAAATATCACGCTCAGGTCTTTGCTGGTACTGGACTCGCATTGTCCCGATGCCTGACTATGACATTGTCGCCCCAGGAATCGAGTTGGAAGGTTGAAGCGCCGTGTGGATAAATGCCCGTTTGTGGCGGTGCGTTGTCCATCTCAATCTTTCCGCAATGGAAGAACGGTCTTCTCTTCCGACTTGACTTCAATATAGAATTTGCCAGCCACCAGTCCTTCAAGTTTGCTCGTGATTTTGGCAAAGACCGGTTCAAGCTTGAGATTCCACACATGGCTTGCCCCAGCCACACAGACCATCAAAACAACGGTTGCTAAAGCGCACTGAAAGAAGCCCGGGACCAGATATCGTTCGACATAGTACTCGGCTCCGTCCTCGGTGTACTGTGCCAATTGCTGCTTTGGATGGCCCAAGTGCAGGACCCACGCAAAGACAGTGCGCATCAGCATCCCGTGCAGTAAGTAGATTGCAAAGCTGATTTTGCCGAGCAATTGCAGAGGTCGACGGCTTAGAAGCCAACGAGCGTGAGGGGAGATGATGATTCCAACGATAAGCAGGATCCCTCCCAAAGACCCATACATTCGATCCACCGTGTTTGTTATGTCGGCGGGAACATGGCGAATCGCAACATCGTGGAGCCAGGTGGACCAGGCAGCTGACTCATAGAATGAGCCAGGGAAGGACATCATCACCAGCGCAGATATGATGAGCGGAGGTGAGACAAAGGGCGAGATGGCCGAAGCAGCGGTGGGCATGTTCGAAAGATTCATCTCACCCAGGATGATGCCTGCGAAACAACACAGGCCCGTGAAAGCTATTTAGAATGAGTGACACTGTCAATGAACCTCGGATGTGTGGGTTGGACTCACGATCTCCAATGATTCGGCTCCAGTTCAAGGACCAGAACGAGAGAATGACCAAGGTCACGGTTCGCCAGAACGGTGTCATGGATATGACAAGAGATAAGGCACTGATGATCATGACGCTGCCCTGAAGCAGGTAGACCAAAGCCCATTGTGGTTGATCATATGGATTTCCGCCGTAGTAGACCCAAGTCCCTCGGAGGCCCGCGATGAGATCCTTGAAGGCTTGTTGCCAGCTGTCGCTGGGCCGAGGAGTCGTGGTGCTCAGCCAAAACGCATCACTGGATCCAGAGATCTCGTAGAGCCCCAGGTTGCAAATGATCCAGCTGATGAGGGTGGCGGCGCTGGCAGGGAGCACCAAGCGGAAAACCCGACTGAAGGATGATGAGGACAGTTTGCTCAGCGCTTTATCAATCTGCCCGGATCTTGCGAGCTGGAGGGGCTTCAATGAATTGACGAAGCCCATCAGGATGAAGAAAATAGCCACCCATGAGTGCCCGCTGATCACCAGGCGCAAGATGGGCCTTTGAAACAGGGCGGGCGTGGTGCTATCTTTGGCGCAGCATGGCGGAACTAGACCCCTAGCATAGCATAGAACTAGATGCGATGACACCACCAGTGCCGCCGCGATTCCTCGGAGGCCCTGGATTGCACAAGATGTGATATCAGAATTGAACATTGGAGGGCTTCGGCTAGTCTCAACTAGGGAGAGAACTCACATCTGCCCATGCGGTATCTTTCATAGCCCGCTCCTTAGCCTCGGCGCTCAGTCGGAGGAGGCGGATTCTGCTAAACATCTCTCGCGCCCCGTCCATGGCCACGGTACAGTAGACTCAGGACTGGGACTGGACAAGGACAATAATGCGGATGGGGGAATTCAGCATCGATGCTGCCGCCGATGCTCTCGAGACATAGGACAGATTTTTTCCTCTTTGCCCAACCAGCCCAGAGCCAGACGGTGGCTAAGAAATAGGGTATGTCACAGCCCCTGACTGTGGCTGATGACTTGATGCAGGGATTGACTGAGACTCTTGGAGCAACCCCTGAGTGAGTGAGGGAGCGAGTGACCTCGGCGGAACGTGGGCGATGGTGACAAGTCGCCTGGGCTTCAACTTGTTATTAGTAAGGCGGCTCGCTGACTTCCCAAGCCTCGTTTCAGTCTTGACTCCTTGGACTTTGGACCTTGGCTGATTGCTGTAGCCCCTGCGCGCCGCTGGGGCCCCAGGTTCGCGCGTTTGTTGCGCCACTTCTCCTTTGTTGGCTGACCTACCGCTAGCTCGACAGGGGTCCAAACCACTCCCGGAAAGATCGAGTGTCTGTGCCCCCAATAGTGAAGAACTAGAGCATGGAGACCAGAAGGACAACGGCTCAACGGCTCAGGCGCGTCCCAACCGGTGATTGACCCAAACCTTTATTGAACGCCGGCTGAAGAGACTACAGGAGGCTGTGACATGTGTGTGCATGAAAGATATCTGCTTCTCTTTTGCAGTGCCGTCGTGTCTGTGTCGAACCTGCCACATCTTCCCATTCAAGGCCGAGGCAAGAACGCGCCACTCCACTCACCCTGGCACATCGTGACTCCTGCCATGCCTCTCAGTTGGGTTCAATCGTACGCCAACGGTCAAAAGGAAGGCTACACGCCGTGATACGTGATACGTGATACGTGATACGTGGGACAGACCCCGAAAGAGCGGCAGTGCCTGGGCTGAGAAATGCCCGCCCCAGAGCTTGTGATTAATAGAATGATTACGGTCCATGCTGTCTGGTGAACGGGGTAGAAGAGGACGGCGCTGAATACAGTACTGAAGCACAAACCCAACTATGCTCAATCCAGATACTATGTAAAGATGGCCTTCTCGAATGCCGCCACATCCCCTCCAGCCACTTTCACGGCCTTCAATGCTGCTTCCCCCAGCTTCTTCCTCTTCTCCCTCGCTTCCATCTCCCGTCGAGCTCTTGTCTTGGAACTTCCGCTCGGCGCCACATCGCCGAGCAACTTGGCTGAGTCCTTGGGGGTAAAATTCACAAAGTCAATTACAGTTGCACCCCCCGTCGGAGTCTTGGGCGTCTTGAGCGTACGGGGAGGACGCGAGGCCGATCTTGTCCGCGGCACGGGCAGGGGCTCTAGTGATCCCACATCCCTGATCGGACCAGATTTATGGATCGACTTGCGTCGGCTATGGCTGTACTCTGTCACATTCCTGGTGGGCGACCGGTGCGGATTACGGCGGGGACTGATGTTCGTTGGTGATATGGAAGGCGAGGGTGATCGAGACGGTGAACGACGTTGCTTCCGTGGCGTTGTAAACGGCGAACTCTCGGGGAAGACATACGACGGCGGAGGCGGGAGCGGATGCCACGAAGTCATCGTGACCGGCGCGGGCATTGTCGTTGCCGGATATGGCACGGCAACGCCGACCGAAGCCTGGGTCTCGTGGAGGTAGTCCTGCGGCTCGTAAAACACTGCTTGGTTCATCTGGTCTAGTTCTGGGTAATGAATGCCCAGCCCGGTGAATGCATGTTCGGTATCCTGCTGCAGAATGTGATGAGCCGCACGCTGTGGCGTCGGCGCTGCCAATGCGGGATATGTCTCTTCGGGTTCCAGCGTCGGAAGAGGTGGATGGGAATTCATTGAGGGCGGTGAAAACATGGCTTGCGAGTACATGCTGGGATTCGTGCTCGAGATATGAGTTTGTGTCTCACGCGAATGTGTTGAGCTACTTGACGAAGGGAAACTGCCACTGATCGGTGAATGCGCGGGTTTTGGTCCGTGGCTGCCAGGTATGTGGCGGGACATGAACGACTCTTGACTATGACCAGACCGAGACTTCTGATATCCGCTCCCATCCTGGTCGGCCGACAAAGGCTCGGTGACGGCCGAGGATCCCGCGTGGGCGTGGTGACCTTGGTACCTAGAGCCTGGGATACAGACTCCTTGATTTTGGGCCGCAATCCCAGCGTTGAGGGCCCTGAACGACTCTGAAGGATTCGAAACCGGAGACATTGCCCCGGAGGCAGGCTGCAACCGAGACTCATACGGCATGCGCAGGTGGAAGTTCTGGAAATCCTGCTGCCAACCACTGATGTCTGCATGGCCAGATTGGGGCAAGTCCGGGAGCTGAGAATACATCGGGGTTGGTGAGAGGGTGACTTCACGAGAAATTGGGGGTCGGACGGAAGCTGGATCATACAATCTGGCAGCTGGGGAGGTTGCAAATCGCTTTGTTCGACTGGGAGAGCCGATCTCAACCGACCGCGGTGGCTCGTGTGTGGCGTCGGTATGGTGAGTGACCGAGTTCATTGTTTGAATGGCTCCTGGCCGCTTTGTCTCAGCCCTCCGCGTCTTTTCCACAACAAGCCGTGAGGCCGGTTGTCGTTGCTTAAGGCACCAGACGCCTTGCCGCCATGGTTGAGGAGGTGAATATTCGCTTTTCGCCGGTGCCTCGAATGAGGGAAATCGGTATTGATCTTTTGACAGCGCGTCGTTGCTAAACATGTCTTCAAAGTCTGCATAGTGCTCTTTGTTCTCTTCGTCGCTGACGTCAAGCCTGTACATGTCCTCGTTGAAGAATTCGTCGAAGGAACTGCTTTCATTGGCGGGGGTAGGAAATAGCATCTTCAATACCTTGTCTTCTGGTCGAAACAGACAATCTGGTGAACTAGCTAGAGACATGATCAATACTCTTCGATTGTCACATATTCGTGCACAAAGTACGCAGAGCAACCCAGGCATGGGGACCATCAAGCAGATGTATTCCAGACAAGGCAACAAACAACATTTCTATGATGCCCCGGAAACCTGACATCAAGGGCCAGAATGGTCAGGAATGTTGCGCAAAAGAATTCGTGGCTTTCCGTGGCCCAAGCGTTCTGGAGGCATACTCGAGCAGTGGGGCCACGACGAAAGGCTGCAGCGACCATCCACATGACCAGTGTAAAGAAAGGCTCTCTGGATATGTACCAGTGCAGCTCTATCACAGTCAAGAGTAGAGGCACCGATCGCACCTCTTCAAGACCTCTTCAAGACCGTAGGTGTCGCACAACGGCGGAGAAGATCGCCCAGATCTCCCCAAAGGTGAATTTCGGTGGTGGTTTCCATTGTCCTAGCTTCAGCATAATCCATCTGTGATAAGGAGATGGGATTGTCTTGTTGAAAGAACAACTGAGACTGACAAACGTTACTCTGCCAAAGGTTGATTGTGCTGCCCACGCTTGTCCACGCACAAACAACACATTGGAAGCAAAGCATTGTCATGCACTTACCAAAATGATGCCGGACATCTTTGAAAGCTGATGTGAACAATGAGGTACCTGTGAATTTCCCAAGTTGAGATGCTATCCTGATGACACTGGCATCTGCAAGTTTTAGATGTCTGGCTTCTGACATTCATACCATTCCTCCCTCCATTTCTCAGACATCTGTTTCTAGCTGAGTTTGCACCCCGTCAATGCATATTGTTTCTTAGCCTCTCGCGTTGGTAGGAGACGAAGATTGTTCTCCAAAGCGACATTCCCTGTCTTGGCCAGGAAGACATGGAACGGAAATCTGGAGCTCTAGAGCAGTTGACGGTTTCTTAATTCTGCACCGCGCTCCGCGGCGTCTTGCGCAAGAAGGACCATCATGCGCTGCCCCAACGGCTGCCCCAACGACAGCCCTCTATGGCGGGATTCGGACACCTTCTCTGAGGAGCAAAAGAAAGAGCACAGTGAACGAGCACAAAAGCTGAATGCCCATTTGACAAAGTTGACAAAGACAATGGGAGGGCCAACGAAGAGTTCATTGAAGGTAAGTCAAAGACTCTTTACCTTCATTGCATGTCCGAACAGGCGGTTGCGCACTCTCGACCTTCCTGATCGTACTCAATTTCTTCAATTCCAGTAACCATTCAAGTTGCATTGCACTGACGTCCAACGGCACACTTGCAGGAGTTTCACACAAATTTCAACTCGAACATGTGTTATGTCGAGGACGTTTATCACATCCAATGCAATCACTGGGCTGACCGACCCCGAACCTACCACATGTGTGCATCATCGGGCGGAGAAGCACCTGAAAATCGATGTTCCAACCAAAAGCGATGCGGATCGGTCCAGGAAGATTCGCTATGCAAGAGATGCAAGATCCATGACAACATTGCTGGCACGAAGCCCGGTACGTTGATTTCTGTTTTCCCAGCCAGAAGAGCGGAGAAAGTGGTGGTCAGGATCCATAATGATTCAAAATCCGGCAGTAGCAGAGGCTTGAAGCTCGGGAGTCATCCCAGTGAATTTTCCAGCTGGAATCTTCAAAACAAGTGATGCGGTGAACAAGCATGACTGACATGATGTTTCGTAGAACTGGTGCACAAAAAAGATCGCAGACGGAACAGGGCTCGCATGAGATCAAGGGCCAGACAATATACCGAGCTGATATTCAGCTGTTTCCGGTGAGTGTGATTTCTGCTCTTCTTTTTACCGGCATGGTTCGAACTTTCCGATTTGTATTTCCAACACAGATAGATGTGTGTTTGTCTTGCAATGCAGCCGGCTAATACGAGCTCGCTATCCGAGTCAGTTGGTGCGAAAGCATGGTGTGTAAGTGATTGCGCGATCTGGAGACATCGACGAGGCAAAGCTTAAGATGGGACGAGCAAGGGTGAGGTTTGGTGGCTTGAAAGGCCGCTACTCTGTTGGTGGGACGCATACGCTTCGGCGACGTCATCGGGTGGTTTTTGCGGGGGTTGCGGTGAGCAGCGCCAGAGCCACCAGCCATCAAAAGGCCATACATATTTGAACTGTTGATACATCGTCACTTCTGCGCTGCTCCTCGGACCATCAGCTGGCAGGAGAGAAAGGAACCACGAAGTATGAAGAAGGTGATTCGATCGTCGGGGGTCAATCCAGCCTGACAAGTCTGCAGGTGCCTTATCGGTCATGTGTCTCGGTGTTATCGGCACAGGGTGCGGAGGGGAAATCTCCGACGTGGGGGATGCGGTCACATGCACCGGTGGCGACATGGTGCAGGAGCGGGTGACTCACTGCACCTACCGTTGAAATGAATGACCAAAAATCTCTTCACACTCATTCAAGGCAACTTCATTTTCGCGCCATCTGACGGGTAGCAAAAGTAAATAAGGAGGCTGAAGCAGCGGCAGTAGCAGTAGAGGCGGTGACTGAGGGGCCGCTGTTATCATTAACTATCGAAGTTGCCTGGCCACAAGCTGGTGGAGGCTTCGACCGGCTTCTGTCTTACCAATACATCGTTCACCCTAGGCCCAATCAGGCAACGCGCAGTCACAGCCACTGCGCTTGCCACCTGCGTCGCTGCATCTCCCGGCCTCCCCTACTTAAGCCGCAACTCTCGCAGTGGTCATCACCTTCCTTCTTATCATCACTTCCCCCTCATACAACCTGAGATCCTCCCTCTCTTCCACCATTTCATCAGCTTACAACTACCACAAACTCATCTCATCACAACCGCAATCATGCAGATCTTTGTCAAGACCCGTAAGTCTAGCCCGCGCTTATCCGCCGCCACCAGGCGTCTGATGCTAACCTCAACTTCATAGTCACTGGAAAGACCATCACCCTCGAGGTTGAGTCTAGCGATACCATCGACAACGTCAAGTCCAAGATTCAGGACAAGGAAGGCATTCCTCCCGATCAGCAGCGTCTCATTTTCGCCGGCAAGCAACTTGAAGATGGTCGCACCTTGAGCGATTACAATATCCAGAAGGAATCGACACTACACTTGGTCCTCCGTCTTCGTGGCGGTATGCAGATCTTCGTCAAGACCCTCACCGGCAAGACTATCACCCTTGAGGTCGAGTCCAGTGATACTATCGACAACGTCAAGTCCAAGATCCAGGATAAGGAAGGTATTCCTCCCGATCAGCAGCGTCTCATTTTCGCCGGCAAGCAACTTGAAGATGGCCGCACCCTGAGTGACTACAACATCCAGAAAGAGTCGACTCTACACTTGGTCCTCCGTCTACGTGGTGGTATGCAGATCTTTGTCAAGACCCTGACGGGAAAGACAATCACTCTGGAAGTTGAATCCTCAGACACCATCGACAATGTCAAGTCAAAAATCCAAGACAAGGAAGGAATCCCACCGGACCAGCAGCGACTGATCTTTGCTGGCAAGCAGCTTGAAGACGGCAGAACACTCTCAGACTACAACATCCAGAAAGAGTCCACCCTCCACCTCGTACTCCGACTCCGAGGTGGCATGCAGATCTTTGTCAAGACATTGACAGGAAAGACGATTACATTAGAAGTCGAGTCTTCTGATACGATTGACAATGTAAAGTCAAAGATTCAAGACAAGGAGGGTATCCCACCGGACCAACAGCGATTGATCTTTGCAGGCAAGCAATTGGAGGATGGTCGTACTCTCTCTGACTACAATATCCAGAAGGAGAGCACTCTGCATTTGGTGCTGCGACTCCGCGGCGGTCAGTAGATCATATCGCATGGTGGCGGATCTTTCAGTCTTTGAGCTTTTGCGGATGAGGGGCTTTGCATCAAAGGTATCACGACATTGCTAGGGAATCGATGACATGACGGCGTTGGCCAGTGGTGCCAAGCACTCTGCATAGAAGAAGTAGTAGACTTCAAACGAATATCAAGTTGCTTCTCACTTCCTCACACGACGTACTTTTCAATTTAATTCTGTCATCTTCACAAACCGCAGTAATGACTCTAGTGTGGCTTTGCCAGAAATGCTATTGCTTCGCCAATATATGGTCCCGGGTCGCCACTGAAATATGACTGTCCATGACCATATGTGACTGCGCCTTTCAGAGCCATCCATCTTTCTGTGGTGTTTTTCCTTCAATTCTCCTCATACACCCCTTGACCATATCCCTATGTTTCAGCGACATGCCTGATTATTTCTTTTATGTCGTTATTGAACTCTTTACAGACTCACCCGCTAGCTTGAACCAACCCAAACAACTTCAGCCTCCCAGTTTGGCTCCATTTTTCAAGTCCTTGAGACCTTTCACAACCTCAGTTGCGGCAAGACGACGATCTAGAGACCTCGCCTCTGAGCATAGGAAAGAGTTTTCTGCTCAACCCGCACGATCGCAGCCCACAGTTTCCCACGAAAACCTCTCCTTGCAGATACCTCACCCGGACCCTAAAGACCACCGGCTAGACCGAATCTGTGTTGAGAGTGCGGATACGCCATCACACCCTGGGGGAATGGAGTCGGCAGGAGGGAAAGATAACATCATTGGAAAAGGAATTGGAAGCGCAATATCAGGACGTCACATGAAGGGCAGATATGAAGCCTTGGAAAGCCACGACAGGACAGAAGGGTGGGGAATCGTGCACCTTTACAGGGATTCCGAACAGACGTCTGGATTATACAAGGACTCTGCGTATCGATCGAGTGACCTCTGGAGCGATGGACTTCGCAATCCGCCTTCCGGAAACCCTCACCCACCTCCTAAAGACGAAGCATGTACCACGCTATGTATCCTAGCCGTGCCTTCATACATGACACCGTCTGACTTCTTGTCATGGGTCGGCGAGGACACCAGAAGCGAAGTGAGCCATTTCAGAATGGTCCGTACAGCACGGGCAAACCGATATATGGTTCTGATGAAGTTCAGACATGGTAAAAAGGCAAGAGAATGGCAACATGAATGGCACGGGAAAGTCTTCAACAGCATGGAGCCAGAAACGTGCCAAGTCGTCTTCTTGAAATCAGTCGAGTTGATTCAGACATCCTCACTGGAACCGAACAATAGCCTGACTTCCCCGACAACGAGCTATCCGAACATGACCAACGATCCGTTCATTCCGACATCCACAACTGCCAAACCTCCCGCTCCTCGAACATCATCACTAGTCGAATTACCTACGTGTCCAGTTTGTCTTGAGCGGATGGACGAAACCACAGGCCTGTTGACAATTCCTTGCCAGCATGTGTTCCATTGTACGTGCATGGAAAAATGGTCCGGCGGTGGCTGTCCTGTGTGTAGGTACACTCACGACGACTTTTCATCACGATTGGGTTCGTACAAAGCAAATAACAAGACTTCTGGGGAGTATGAAGGGCACGATGGCCCACTGGAGTGTGAAGTGTGTCATGTTGAGACGAGTCTCTGGCAATGCATCATCTGTGGCAAAGTCGGGTGTGGAAGATACGAAGGCAAACATGCATATGCGCATTTTGAAGACACCGGGCACACATTCAGCATGGATCTGCAGAGTAAACGAGTCTGGGATTATGCAGGAGATACGTATGTGCACCGTATCATACAAGATGCCGCCAAACCAGGTGAGAAACTAGTTGAACTGCCAGGAAGACACGAACCTTCTGCCCTGCATGGCGAAGAAGACCCTGAGCTGGCCAAGCTGGACGACATCTCCCTGGAATACACACATTTGTTGACAAGCCAGCTCGAAAGCCAGAGAGTGTATTTCGAAGAAGTGGTTGAGAGAGCCGTTGACAAAGCTGCTGAAGCGACCAAGAAAGCGGAACGAGCGCTGGAAGAAAGCCGTGTTGCAACCGAGAAGCTACAGAGGCTCGAAAGAGAGCATGATATTGTCGCCAAAGGCCATGTGCCGGGACTCGAAAAGGAGAAAGCCCGGCTCGAAAAGCGAAGTGCCAAGTTCGAAGAACTGGCTCGGAGTTTCAGCGAGAAGTATCAAGTCGAAAAGACCCTTAGTGCTAGTCTCATGGAAAGGGTAGAATTCCTTGAAAAGACGCAGTTGCGGAACCTGCACGAGACTATACGTCGGCTTGAAGAGGAAAATGCCACTCAGGAGTTGTTGATGGAGGGCTTGAGAGAAGAGCATCGCGATGCTATCATGCAGATCTCCGCACAGCGGAAGTTGGAGGAGATGGTTGCAAATGGTGAGTTGGAGGCTGAAGATCTCGAAGGTGCAGTCATTGAGGCTGGACCGGCAAAGAAAGTCCCTCTCGCCAGGCGCCGTAAGTTGGCGAATGAACAGAATCGAGGTGCCGGTTCATCTGCACCAAGTCAGCCGCTGCCAGCATCATCTCCAACATCTAGAGAGGGCCCCGTTGACCGTCTTGTCCTCTACAACAGCATCTTTGGCGAGAGCTCGCGCGGCAAAGACTGGGACGAGCAGAAAGCTAAACGAATTCTCGACGAGTGTCGCGCCAAACTGCTCAGTGAGGGTTTGCTGGTTTCGCCTACCCCGTCAGTATCCGGAAGAACTGAGAGCAGCGAGGGCGAGGATGATGGAAATGGCGAAAACAAGGCCAAAGGGACAAGCGCGGGCAAGAAGCGCAAGGGCAAGAAGAAGTCCAAGAAGCAAAACATCTGAGACCCCTTCTTGCAGGTGTTATGTTCGCGGTGCATGGCCAGGGTTGAGCTCTTTCAATGATACCCCCAGATGAAGGAAATGACCTTCATCGATTTTGTATGTATGTTAATGAAGTAGCGTTGAACGGCATCAACTGCATTGCATCCATCATGGCTCTGATGATGTCAAGAACACTTCTCTCCTTAGCAATATGACATTGCTTGAAATACTAGTACAACCATTATCATGCTACCATGCACAATTACCGTAAGGTCTTACATCTATTCTACAGCTGACACTGTCCTCTTTCCTCTTTCCCTGGTATCCTACTTTGTACATGACCTTTCAACAGGAACACTCTCGTTCAACGTGAGCGCCATGGGTCAAGGTTGGACGTTGAGAAAGAGATTCGTTGGGTTTACGGCGCTTTCTTCCTTCCACGGGAACCGAGAGCCAATGTACGCTCCAGAGGGGGCGCATCAAGCGAATCCAGGCGCATGCTGCATTCAGTCAAGTGAAACCGTGGTCGTGGACAATTACGGCTTGATTCGTGTCTCGAACGCACTCTGTGGAGGCGCGCTGTCCAACCACGACCTTTATGCGCCCTTGAAGTTCGATTGCGTTGAGCGGTTGTGGAAGACGCCAGAAGCGCATGTGCAATACCTGTGGCTCGACTTCAGTTCCCAGGGCGATATCTGTTGCTCGACTTCGGTTCCCAGGACACGCATGCCCAGTATAGAGTATATGGCATGCTCAAGCCAATTTCTGAATTCCGAAGAAATAGTTTCCCCATTCCTCGCTGTTGTTGACAAGTTGCCATCCCAACACGGGGAGATAGATGACTCCTTGCGTGTGGAACACGCCCCAGCTGCCCGGGGCGCGGGTCTCGAAGTACTGGCGCAGCTCCGATGGGTTAATGTATTTATTCCAATCGTGTGTGCCGGCGGGCACCACGCCGACCACAGGTGCTTCGGCGATGAGCTTGGTTGTCAAGAATGCGGTGAGCGAACGGGAGATGGTGGAACCAATGATCCAGCCGCCAGGCTTGAGGTGTGGGATGGCAAGTTCGAGGAAGGACGACGGAGAGTCGATATGCTCGAGCACTTCAAACAGCGTCAGGACGTCGACTTTATCTTGGTCTGCTGAGGGTACGGGGAGGTCTTCGATCGCGCAGTTCAAGTACCGCAGTTTCGGGGCGGAGAGGGCTGGGTCTGATCGTTGATGAGATTTGGCGACTTGGATCACGAGCTCCGTCGGGTCAATCGCGGTCACGGTCGAAGTTGACGGGAGGCGGGCAGCGGAGGAGGCAAAGATCCCCCCACCGCAGCCCACGTCGAGGTACGAATATGATCCGGAGTGGTTTGCTACCGCGGAGACGGCTGAAGAGGAGGAATTGAGACAGGACTGGATGAAGTCATGACGAAGAGGGTTCATCAGATGTAACAGCCTTGAAGGGCCATGAGGATCCCACCATGACGATGCTAGACGAGAAAAGTGTGAGACTTCCGACGGCGAGACGGAGGAGGGGGAGGACGAGGCAGGCGACGCCGTCGATTGTCGTCTGATTTGTACGACAGCGACTCTTTCGAGCCTTGGTCCTGTTACTCGAGGAGCTCTGTAAGTCACCGCCGAAGACTTTTGTACCGCGCGCAGACTGCTCCTCCACTGGGAGGGTCGAGCCATGTTCTGCAAAGGCTTGTTGAGATTGTCGAGCTTGGTCGCGTTGAAGCCCAACGAGGCTGAGGCGCAGTCGGGAAACTGAAGACCGAGTGCTGAAAAGACCTGACTGCACGCTGCACTGGTCAGGCTGAGTGTCCGTGCCCTATACGTGATACGCGATACGCGATACGGTAGGCGGAGGCGCCCGGAATACGGAGTAGTAAGGTAGGATCTGGGTTATCGGAGGGAGTATCAGCGGCAATCTGGGCGCCGAGAAGTGGCTTAGGGGCTGTTCCGCAGTGCCCAGGAAGGACCAGAGAAAGGTCCCGGCGCCGTCCCGCTTCGCTCTCTCCCCGGCGTCTCCGCGGGACTATTGATCCCCTTGGCGCCAGACTTGGCATGACTTGGCCGGTTCCAATGTTCCCATCATTCCACCCTCCGACTTTGCCTTCAAGTTTGCGGCATGATCTTCGCCCACCATCAACGCAGCCCGCACCCCGACCGCCCCCCGGTCCAGTGATTTTGCCTCCCCCATGAGGGCTCGAGCCACGCCTCTCAAAGTCAAAAGTCAATGATCCGAACGGCTAATAGAGTCCATGCTCAACCCGCGACGACGTGCCGTTCTTTGGAGAAGACAGAAGGCCAGGATTGGCCACCTTTATTTCTACAGCGCCTTAGCAGCATCTGCCAAGATGGAGTGGGTGGTGGCAACGCAACCTGTTGTCTCTTGGCCGTCAAGGATGGCCCATGATGCAACTCTTGGAACCGGCAAGACGGTAGGTCTATCTATGAGACGAATATGGCCTGATCAGTCTATATAACCGGCCTCGACCCTCCGATAAGGGTCCGGCAGCTTCGGTAAGCTCGGAGAAGTCTCCTTATTCTCATTGTTTTAGACTTGCTTTGGTGAATTGAATATTGCTATTGCCCCCCATTGAGTCCGTCTTTGGTACAATTGTTATCATTTCCGACATAGGGGACTTGGCTTTGCCAAAGTGCGAACCACTCACGCCCCGCCAATCTCAGTACTGCCCATTATGGGTGATACCGTTAAAAGGGCAGAACAGACATTCTCAAAGCACCCGTTCCTGCTCTCGGCCGATGAGGTCGTAGCTCACCTTGAGACCAGCCATGATCTGGGCTTGACAAGTGCTCAAGTCCAGCAGTACCAGGCAAAGTATGGACCCAACAAACTGGACAGCGATGGAGGGGTCTCGTGGTATGCCATTTTGGGGAAGCAGATTTCAAACGCCATGATACTGGTATGGTTGTGATCCTTAGAGCCGACAAGAGGGGTTCGCTGACCGATTTGCAGGTGCTGGTGCTTGCCATGGCACTGTCCTACGGCGTCGAAGACTTCGTGGAAGGGGGCGTGATTACCGCGGTGATTGTCCTAAACGTCCTCATTGGATTCTACCAGGAATACCAGGCTGAGAAGAAAATGGACACCCTTCGATCGCTGTCATCGCCTTCAGCGAGTGTCGTCCGCGATGGCAATCAGATGACCATTCCGTCTGCCGAAGTCGTGCCTGGCGATATCGTCTCGATCAAGACGGGCGACACGGTGCCCGCCGACTTGAGACTATTCGACGTCATGAACTTGGAATGTGACGAAGCCATTCTGACCGGAGAAGCACTGCCAGTGGCCAAAGAAGTGGACTTTGAGGCAAAACCCGGTATTGCCAAAGAGGACCTGGGGATGGGAGACCGACTCAACATCGCCTATTCGTCTTCCACCGTCACAAAGGGCCGTGGCCGCGGTATTGTCGTCTTTACGGGCATGTCCACTGCCATTGGAGGAATTGCGGCGTCCATGCAGGGGAAACGACGCAAACCCAACCGATCCATGTCCCGAAGGAAATATGGCCCATTTCAGCCCGTCAAGGGAGGAGCGCTTCGGACGTGGGATGCGGTTCTTAAATTCCTTGGTCTCACCGAGGGTACTCCTCTTCAGATCAAACTCAGCAAGCTGGCCTATGTTCTTTTTGGCTGTGCCCTCCTCCTAGCAATCATCGTGTTCGGAGTCAACCGATTCCACGTGACGAACGAAGTCGCCATCTACGCCATCTCGACCGGCATTGCCATCATTCCCGAGTCCTTGATTGCGGTCCTCACCATCACAATGGTGGTCGGGATGACCCAAATGAGGAAGCGCAAAGTCGTTGTTCGACAACTCAGTGCTCTTGAAGCGCTGGGAGGCGTCACAAACATCTGCTCCGACAAGACTGGGACCCTGACTCAAGGGAAAATGGTCACTCGGAAAGTGTGGGTCCCAGGAGCTGGAATCTACAGCGTGGAAAACTCGAACAATGCGTCTGATCCCACCGAAGGAACGCTCACTTTCGGCGCCGCTCCCAAGTCTCGAAAAGAGGTGGAAGCCGAGAGAATCGCGAGACAAGAGGCTCTGGACCATAAACGAAGTATCGCCGGCGTCGCGTTTGACGTTCCCGAGGACAAGATGCGAAGGGATGCCGAAAAGTCTGGTGGGCCAGAGAAAGATCTCCAGGAAGACCCCGAAGTGACACCCGCGCTCCAAGCCTTTCTCGAATCAGCCGCTCTGTGCAACTTGGCCACGGTTCGCAAGGTCACCGAAAATGGACAGGAGACGTGGAAGACTACGGGCGATCCCACAGAAGTTGCCCTGCAAGTGTTCTCGCATCGATTCAACTTTGGGAAGAAGACGCTGGAAGAGACTCACGGCTGGTCGCAGACGATGGAATTTCCCTTTGACAGCTCGATCAAGCGCATGTCCGTCGTCTACAGGAAGCCCAGCATAGAACATTCCGTCATCTTCACCAAAGGTGCGGTCGAAAGGATCATCGATCTGTGCACCTCTGTCGGCGTCGGCGAGCTTGAACAGGAGATGACTCCAGAGCTGAAGGAAAGCCTGCTCGATCAAATGACCTTCCTCGCCGAACAAGGCCTTCGGGTCCTCGCGGTTGCCCGCAAGTTCACCACCGTCGATATTCCTGAACATTCCGACATTGACCGTACAGAAGTCGAAAAGGATCTGTGTTTGGTTGGGCTGGCTGGGCTCTATGATCCACCACGCCTCGAAACCAAGGGGGCGGTGCAAGCTTGCACCACGGCCGGAATTACGGTGTCCATGTTGACCGGAGACCATCCCTCTACAGCTGCAGCCATCGCCAAGGACGTCGGCATCATTCCCAGGAACATGGGCACGCTGGCCCCCGATGTGGCGGCTGCAATTGTCAAGACGGCGACGGAATTCGACAAAATGACCGACGCCGAGATCGACGCTCTTCCCACTCTCCCACTCGTCGTGGCACGATGCGCTCCCGACACCAAGGTGCGTATGATCGAGGCGCTTCACCGCCGGCACAAGTTCGCCGCCATGACCGGCGACGGAGTGAACGACTCGCCGTCCCTCAAACTCGCCGACGTGGGCATCGCAATGGGCCTCAATGGAAGCGACGTGGCCAAGTCGGCATCGGACATTGTCCTGACAGACGACAACTTTGCCAGCATCGTCAATGCGGTGGAAGAAGGCCGACGCATGTTCGACAACATCCAGCGGTTCGTGCTGCACCTGCTCACGTCCAACGTGGGCGAAGTGATCCTGTTGATCTGCGGCCTGGGGTTCCAAGACGACTCGGGATTCTCCGTGTTCCCGCTGTCACCGCTGCAAATCCTGTGGATCAACATGCTGACCTCGTCGTTCCCGGCCTTCGGGCTTGGGCGCGAGAAGGCGGCGCCGGACGTGATGGAGCGGCCGCCGCACGACCACAAGAAGGGCATCTTCACGTGGGAACTGATCACCGACATGCTGGTGTACGGCACGATCCAAGGCACGTGCTGCCTGATGACGTTCGTCTTCATCGTGTACGGGCCCGGCAGCGACGGCTTGGGCGTCGACTGCAACCGCAAATACAACGACAGCTGCGACGTAGTGTTCCGGGCGCGCGCGGCCGTCTTTGCCGAGCTGACCTGGCTGATCCTGATTTCGGCCTGGGAGTTCAAGGCCATGCGCCGCAGCATGTTCAAGATGAAGGCGCACGACACGCGGCCGTTCCCCTTCTTCGCCGACGTCTGGGAGAACCAGTTTCTGTTCTGGTCCGTCGTCCTTGGCGCCCTGTCCGTCTTCCCGGCCGTCTACATCCCGGGCCTCAACACCAACGTCTTCAAGCACAAGGGCATCTCGTGGGAATGGGCCCCGGCCATCGTCTGTGTCCTCGTCTTCGTCTCCGGCATGGAGGCCTGGAAGTTTGTCAAGCGCTCCACCGGCTGGTTCCGGCCCGAGGACACCGAGGGCATGAAGGCCCGCCACCACCAGCGCACCGCCCTCGGTCTGAGGCAGGGCTTCTTCACCCTCGCCAGGAGCTTCACCAAATCCAAGTCGGAGGAGAAGAGGCCTGTCACTCTCACCAATCTGGCTGACCGGAGCTCCTCTTCTTTCCCGCGCCCACACTCTGTGGCCATGCCGAGCCATCGGGAGGTCGTATAGTTGGGTCTGTCGCCATGCCAAACCATCGGGAGGTCCTATAGCTGGGTCAGGTAGCTAGCTGAGTATTCTCCAGGAGTTTATCTTCATTCCGAATCGTTCTAGGTCTGCCGACTTGCTGACATTTGGTGCCAAATTGTTCAACGAAAATCGTCGGGTTCGGGTTGGAGGTGTGATTTCTGGCCAATTTTGGACCGTGGCGTAGGATATCTGATTGCTTTTCGCTTGCCATCTAGATTCGCCCAAGGGGTAGATCTTTCAGCGTGGGTCCCGCCCTGCTTTTGATTATGGCGCTCGGTATGATATATATCTCTCTATATATAAATTTAATGGCCGGACTCGCCCCGTCGCTGAGCAGTGCCCGAGACAGACAGAGACAGACAGACAGACAGACAGAGAGAAAGAGAGAGAGGTCGCAAAAGTCATTATGCAGGCGATGCAGCCAACACCAAAAACTGAACACAAATAGCTAGACGCTAGACATTCAACATAATTACATTCCGCATTGGTCTCTGCCTGGCAAGGACTTCAATCACTACAGCCCCCCAGGCCTGCCGTCTCACGTGTGGTGTGTATGTAATGTATCCAAGGCGGAGCATCATACCTACCTACTAGGTGCCTACTACCCGTAGACTTTTCGCTCTGCCCCGTCCCGTTCATCATGGCCGTGGCCGCGGCCGGGTAGTCTCGATCTCCGCGCGGGCTTGGGCGATTCGATCCTCCAGCGCACGCAGCTCACGGTCAAGGTCCCTCGCGGAATTGGTGTCCAACACCTCAAAAAGACTCTGCGAGGCGGCCCGTCTCGTCGTGATGGCTGTTTCGGAGATGTCGAGGATTTGGCGCACGTTCTGGGCAGACTTGCAGGACAGCTTGGCCGCAAGGGTTCGGACCTGCTCGTGGAAAGTACTGCTAGAAACCTGCTCGTGGAAAGTAGTGCTAGAAACATTTCCATTTCCATTTCCAGTTTGAGGCAAGCCTGAGAGGCCGAAATGACGTAGTAGTGCTGATATTGCGGGATAGTCGTCTTCGTCTTCGGCTCTGTCACGTCGTGAGGACAAGGTAGAGGCCGGACCGGCGGCGGGGACTGCAAGATCGTGTCTCGTGGGTGCATTGATGGCCGGTCCGAGGTGCTGGCTTTGTAGCTGGAGTCGATGCAGCGCAAGCCGGCGATTCTGCAGGTTCTCCAGCCGGGTGGACAGAATCTCGAGCGATGCTGTCAGAGCGGCCAGTTTGTCGTAGACCTGTGCGCCAAAACCATGTCAGCGAAGCGTCAAGCTGGAGAGAGCCAAACCGAACCGAACCGTCAACGGCGAGCAGCTCGGATTTGGGACAAGAAGTCAAGAAAAAAAGAGGGACCATCAGAAGGGCATACCAGCTCAGTCCGAGCACGACTGTTTTCGCTTCTGAGTTGCCGGATACTGGAGATGGTGGAGTCGACGCCCTTGCCATGCTCATGCGAGACCAGCATGGTGGCGACATCGTCGATTTCCGCGTACAACGAGCCTAGGTCGGCGTGGATGTTCTGGACTTCATCGGCGGACACGGCTTCAGACCTCTGCTCTTCCTCCTCTGACTCGCCATTTGCCAGGGATTCCAGGTACGTCCGATCCAGGCGGTCTTTGACGGCCTGGGAGCGGAAATGCCGCAACGCGGTCGTCAGCTTGGCCACACGCTCCCCCACGGCGTCGACATCGACATCCAGTTCCGTCCGGTTGGCAGAGACCTCGTTGAGTCGGACGAGGGCGCGATCATCGGCATTCAGGACCTCAGCTACGGTGGCATGCACCGATTTCAAGTCTCTAGAGACAATGGCATGCTCGGTTTGGAGGTCGGCGCACAGTGTTTCATAGAGCTGGTGGTTCTGCAGGCTGGTTAGAAGACGGCGAAAAAGCGAGAGACGACCAACGCCATCTTCGCATCAGGCGTGCCGGGGATGGTACCGCGAACTTGACATGCTGCACCTCGGCGGCTTCTTTCTGGTTGAAGAACTGCCTGTGCTTAGACTTGCGTACTCGACAGCCATCTTCGGAGCCTGCCAATCGACTCGCGAGTGCGCTTTGGGCGTCGAGAATCGTGCTGCGCCGCTCAATGGCTCGAGTTGACGCGTTTAGATCTGCCGTTGCCGAGCGAAACTCGTCGTCGGTGGTTGGAATGGACACCCAGTCGGCGTCGGCGGCGGCGTCCCTGGTCGGGAGGCTGGACGGTGACTCTTGGAGGCGCCGCCATCTGTTGCATTGCGGGCTTGGTTTAGTCTCTGTCTACCGTGCCAGTCGAGGAGGGTCTGCGTACAATGCCAACTCTTCATTGGATAGCACCGCGGTTTCGCGAGCGACAAGATTGTGCTGCACCCATCGTGCCAATGGAGAGCCTGAGTGCGCGGCGTAGACGGCCTCCACCTCAGCCGGCGAAAAGACGATATTTCGCCTTCGAGCGGCATCCAGTAGCTTGGTTGCCCATGAGCAGTCCGGAGACATGTTGCAGGGACGAAGCTGGAGAGGAGTGTGTCGTCGAAAAAGGCTGGTTACGCTGGAGCATGCTTGGCAGCACAAGCGATGGGAATATCGAATATCGGATGGATGATGGAATACTGTATCTGCTCGGAGCTCACGTTAAGCCCAAGCCCACCGTGAGCGTGACTGTGCCGCTTTGGAAAACCAGCTGCAACTGCTCGCGACTCCTTTGGAGCCTGAAGTGAGAGGAGAGTGACAGTATTACTTGTAACTACGTCTCGAGAAGGTATTCCGGATGCACTTGTCACCACCGCTCCTCTCCCTCTCTTAAATTCACCTTGGACGACTAAACCGCGCAGTCGTAGGTCACACCTTGCTAATAGCCCTTTTGTCCTGCTCTTCACCACTTGAAGTCTCTCTCAAATCATTCTTCCACTGGCGACCATCGTTGAGTTTTGGGTGATTTTTCTACAGCGACTTTCCAGAGCAGCTCCAACATGGATGAACATTCGACCGGCGATGTGGTCAAGGAACTGCACAGAGATCTAGTGGTGAAATACAACAGACACGCCGCGGCTGTCGAACGATACTGGCGAAGCTTCGATCAGAGCCAACGAACCAAATGCATCAAAGCTGGCGCAGCCGACGGTGTCGTTCTCAAACATCCTTTGGATCGGGCTTTGGGCGACGTATACAAGATCATACCTGAGATCAATCTGCGTGATATCACAAGTCCTGAATCTGATTTTCTCTTGGATCTGCTCAAACATCGCGCCACAAATTCACTTCTCGACCAATATATGACTGGCCTGAATGGCGGCCCCGGAGATCACGCTTTCATCAAGAACATGATGGATACTAGAAATCTCGCCCTTGCTAATCCCGACAGAAACATCTTGACCCTATTTTTTTTTTTAGCGAGGATCGGTACGGCCAGTCTATTACAATCGCCAGCAACCGATCTGAAGTTTTGGCCCGACTCGCCCCTTCCATCAGAGCCAATCTCTGCGTGTCGCAAGAACTTGGGGAATTGATCTTGCAGAGACAAACCCATCTACTGCAGAGTCTGAACATTGTCATTGAGGACATATTGGATATCGGCTCGAAAATACGAGATCGCAAGAAGCCGCCCAAGAGATCCGACAAAGACAAAGCCGCGGTCGCTGCCATTTCGAAACTCAGCATTCAAACTCCTCCGACGAGCCTCTTGCTTTCCGACCTTATCAATGGCGCTGTGGAGCAAAAGTCTTCGAATGAAGAGTACTTGAATTTGCTCTCCACAGAACCAGTCGTACTTACCCATGCTGTCAAATCACTGCTTCTTTAGCCGTCCAGAGTTACTTCAGGACGAGAAAGGACGCAGCTTGCCGGTGCATACCGATAAATACATCAGCGGAGCAGTCTTAGAGGCCGCGTACCGCGCCGTCAAAGCAGCTGCGATTTGGAACTATATCAGCGGCCTCCTTAAGCGTCTGGAGTCTACCCCTGCCACCGACAAGATCTATAAGACCATGATCCTCCAAGAGATCTCGAATGTCTGTCAAATGGAATACAGCCGCACTCAAGCCCTTTTCAAGCAGAACGTCCAAATAGCAACAGGGGTCAAATGGTTCAAGCGCATGTCCAACGCATACGACAAGGCCGGGAACGCACGCGTGAACATGAAAGGGGACCCTGGAGCCTTGACGCGAACCGATCCTCAACTTCACTACATGCTTCGGCTCTGCCAGTCTGAGACCACCGCCTCGAAGGCCACGGATTGGATGAAGAAACTCGGTGATTTACACGACACTCATCCCTCCGAACGAGAAAAGCTCGAAGAGCGGGAAGTGGTCTCGCTCGGCGACCTGGCCATCACCACAGCCTTCATACAGGATCTATCGGCGGTAGTTTCCATGCCCCCACCTTCTCGCAAGAAAGCTCAAATGTTCGTAGCCCGATCGCAGGAGCTTGACGCTGAGATGAACGAACTCAAATCACAGATTGACTTACAAGACTTTGCTGTCCCAATCGACAACCTCTTGGAGCCGAGAGTTGCCGCGAAGATGCTTCGAGTGCTAGACGACTTTATCATTGAGAAAGCCGGCACTCAGATGGGATTCCTGTTTCAAGATCTGATCGAGGAATGCTTCACCAACCTTGAGAACCAGTACAAAGACGCCAAGGACAAGGCAGAGCAGAAAGAAAAGGCTGAAGAGACACCTCTTCCGTCTGCAGCTGCAGAATCCCCGGAGAAGCGCGTCGAGCAGCGGAGGCAAAAAGAGAAGACTCGGCCTTCCCACTCTTCCGCATACCAGATCATTGCGCCTGGCGAGGAGGAGAAACCTGTCCAAGGGGAAGAGGCTCCACCTTTACCACCAACCATAAAAGTGCGTGCATCGACGGCCGACGTCTTTTCCATGTTGTTCTCTAACGCGGAAGCCCGCGGATCGGTGAACTGGACAGCTTTCACAGCAGCCATGGCCGATGTAGGATTCTCCGTCAAGCCTAATTTCGGCTCCGTCTACACCTTCTATCCTCCCGAAAGTTTGAAGGCGAGCAAGGCAGTCACATTCATCGCCCACACAAATCTGCCATCGAGGGCTGGAGTCTCCTCGTGTACGCAAAGAAATTGCGAGGAAGGTATGGCTGGAGCGAGAAGACGTTCGAGGTGGCTTCGGAAGGATCGTGAGGTGTAGACGTTCGAGGTGGCTTCCGAAGGATCGTGAGGTGTGGTGTCGAGGTGGCTTCAGATGGATCTTGAGGTGTGGTGCTGTATACCTCAGGTTCAATGCAAATCATCACCCTCGTCCTAAACCAGGGTGAGGCGCGAGCCAGTTTTTGCCCCCAGCTATGCATGCCACTTCAAGATATCTTTTTGGAGTCAACCACCAATGGTATGGTATCTACCCTGGAGCGAACAGAGTGAACGGGGCGACCGGGCCACCAGGGCGTTAAACCCACGATCAATATGATGACGAATATCCGTCTTCCGCAAGTCAGTTGTAGAGTCGATAATGAATAGAGGTTGTACGAAGAACAAGAACTGGGACAGACCAGGCGGAAAGGCAGCACACGCATGCCATGGACCAAGTGTGTGTGCCTTCAGAAGGATTGATTTATGTTGTCTGGTTAGAGGAGTAGACCTTGTGATAGTTTCTATTCAAGAACTGGGACAGACCAGGTGGAAAGGCAGCACACGCATGCCATGGACCAACTCTATGCACCTTCAGAAGAATTGATTTATGTTGTCTGGTTAGAGAGAAGTAGACCCTGTAATAGTTTCTATTATAGTGATGTCGTTAAATTAATATCATCCTCCGCTGAGATGTAGTGGAAATCATCCTTAGTCGTTCTTCACCTCCCAGAAACAGAAACGAGACGCCCGGATTGAAAACCACGAGCTCTTTCTTTTATTCATCGCTCAGGTGGCGAACCACGAGCTCTTTCTTTTACTCATCACACAGGTGGCGGCGGGGCTCGCGGACTGGAACGCCATCCGTACAGCATTGAAGCTCTCGAGGCTCCGCCGTGGGGAATATCGAGTACGTCAAAGCACTCCCAGCACTCCTGTTCCAATATCACCATCATTTACTGTGAGAGCCAGATTCCATTATATGGAGGCTGGCTGGATGGGTTTAAGATTGTTTGACGTGGCCGTTGGCATTTCCGTTGGTTGTTCCATGGGTCTTGCGGGCCTTGGATTCTCGGAATTTGGCAATGTCCTCGACCACCATCTTGTCCATTCGGCTCTTCAGCTCGGGCCTATAGCCCAGTGCAAAAAGGAGCTCGAGCCAGACGAACAGGGGGGCCAGGAAGAATGCTTGGAATATGTTGTCCAGAAGCGCCGGGGCTCGACCTTCAAACAACCCATGCCCAAGGAACTGGGCTATCCATGATGCAAGAAAGGCTGCCACTGCCCAGTAATTCGCCGTCATTCCGTAGGCTGTTGTAAGATGTTTTGCATAGGCAGTGCCTGCCAACAGCAATGCCGACAGCATGGTTCCTGCCACCGGCTCCAGCAAGATGTATAAAGCACAGTAAGACAGGCAGGAGATCGTGCCGACATTGAGATCGAGGTTGGGGATGGTTATCGATTGAGGCAGTTTCACCAGAGCCGGGGTATTCGTGCCCTGCCAAAAGTGTGAGCTGTGTGGGCTCGGACCGGAGCGGGATGGTTTCATACGAGGAGGAAGAAAGTCCAGAGGATGACAGGAACGCCGACCATATGGATGCCGATGTTGACCTAGTGCATATGAGCATTCTATGTCCACTTCCTGGATCTTTCAGCGGGGGGAGCTACAGCATCATGGTGATATGCGCCATACTACGAACAGTCAACAGTCAGTGGAATGGTTGCCGCTCGAGATCGGAGAAGAGGGAGACCTACGAAGCGCAGGTGCTTCTCCAGATTGAGCGACATGGCTGCACACTGGATGGAACACTGTGTGTCTCACACAGATAGGCGAAAGAGTCAAGTCATCGAAGTAATTGTGTCAAGTGTTCTCGAGGTCCTGAATAAACAGGGTGTACAACAATTCCCGGTAGAACCGAGGCGAAGAGAGAAGAGAAGAGGAAGCGAAAGTCGGAATCACCATGAACTCCGGGGGAACTCAACTCCTGCCACTAACACTAACTGCGATATCACGTTAGCAAGCCAGAAGCGGATGTTGGACCTCGCCGCCTTGATTGAAACCACGTGCCTTAGCCGGAACGGATAAATTACACCAACGACAAGGAGAACACTATCTGGGGGTTGTCTATGGAGGGATACTCATATATCGGTCTTTTCGTTTGGACATCAGCAGTCATCTGGATATACTCGCGGCCGTCAACCTTAATTACTACATACATGGATTGAATGTGTCCGGCGGCCTGACCTCACCCGACAGCCCCATTCCAAAATGCGTGGATATTACTTAGGATCTTCGAGTCGAACTTTGCTGGGCACGGTCTCCTGAGCTGGAATCTAGACCAGTTTGGGGCTGAAGGTCTGATCTGTCTTGATCCTCAAGGTCTTTGAATACATAGTGGAAAGACGATCGATGACAGATTGATTTTTGTGTTTCAGGAATGCCTTGTTCCTCTCACAAAGGCAACCGCATAATCAGATTCTTCAACATTGATAGCAGCTTACATCAACTTCGCGAGTGAGCCGATCAGATATATCGTTATTTCTATCCTCTGTTCGCTCGTTCTGGTCCAACATGGCTCGATCTATTTGCGCAACTGGGAGAATACTCCGCCGTTTTAAGTCAATGTGCCAAAGCGCAAGAAAAGACCCACCGTAGTTCAAATGGTCTAAACGCGGACCTTGTCTTTCAAGCAAAAAAGGTAGACCAGACCTTCGTGTCGCATTCTCACCCAGTTCTTAAACCATCAACAGCGAGCTCACATCACGTCCGGCCCCCCGCGACCCAGCCGACCCTCGTCCGTCACCCCCTCCTCGATCCGTTTTCTATTCGTCTGAGGCGTCATAATCTGAGGGAAGCGCAGTTAGTTTCGTGTGAGGCTGGCCGAAAGAGAATGAATAGAGGTGCATAATCAGGCCGTTCTTCTGGCATCCTCGTGCGATCGACGAGAGAGACGTCGCTGCATAAAGGACCGTTACAATGTTTTTCTTACGGTATCTCGAAAGAGAGATCAGCATTCATCCTTCGTTCTTTGGCAATAGTGTGCATCAGCGACTGAAGGATCAACTTTATGCCGACCTCGAGGGTAGCTGCAATGGCGAATACTACATTGTGTGCATAATGGACATCTACAACATCTCTCCTGGACGAGTCAGGCCGGGTTCGGGCGATGCGCACTTTACCATCCTCTACCGCGCCATCTTGTGGAAGCCGTTCAAGGGAGAGACTGTGAGAATCGCTGTTCTACTTCCCACATTGCGGATTATTAACCATACGCTTACAGATTGATTGCGCCGTCTCCTCGATCAAGCCTCAAGGTGTCTTTTGCGAAGCAGGACCCCTCACCGTGTTTGTCTCCAAGTTGGTAGGTGATGGGTACAGTTGGGTTGGAAGGCCCTGGTGCTGACTTGAAGCAGCACTTACCCCCAGACATGCGCCACAATCCAGACGCCACTCCGCCGCAGTACTCGAACAATGCAGGAGATGTAATTGAAAAAGGGTCGGCAGTGCGGGTCCAGCTCATTGGATTGCGAAGTGATGTGGGCAACATGTACGCAATTGGCAAGATGTCGTCCCAATGGTTTGGGTGAGTGCAACGATTATCTGCGACACCTGACAAGTTTGGTCTGACCTCATTAGACCTATATGACCGACCGAGTTCAGTCGCCTGATCACGCGCTGGCCCTCACGACGGGTAACTTTGACTAGGACTTGTAAAGCTTTCAGTCCCTGCTTCAATCCTCGAACCTGTCATCAATGGCGCTGAAGGGAACAGCCGAAAAGCGTTGAGATGAACCTGCACATATCCTGCATTGTCGGTCAACAAGGGTCAGAGAACATCAGGTGGACGCGGAGGTTCGATGAGCAAGATTCTCCATGTCCAGACGTGCAATCCTCGAAGTTGGAGCTGCGGCGACAGCAACCTGGATTACTTTGGATCCCACAAGCGGCTGGGGGATCCCGCACGCAACAGACCGTTGTGAAGGACTTTCCAGATTGGAATTGGTCTGATGATGAAACTAGGCCAGGGTTCTTCGTTCACCTGCAAGCCTCAACATGAAACGCGGCTAGTTTCCATGCGCCACCCCTGTGTTTGCGGTGCCCCGACGCGATGGCGGGGCAACGCGTCTTTATTATTGAAGGGATCAACAGCCAAAGAAAACTCACAGACCTCATAGATCCCGTCTTCGCTGTCGCTTTACTAGCAAGATAGGTAAACAAGGATAATCTTGCGTCAAACTTCGTAGCGCAGTTGCCCTTCACTCTATCATCTCACCATAACTTCCCTATCTTGCAGACTCATGGTCTGGAGCCCTCTCTACCTCTTACTGCACCTTCACCTGCGCACTGCGACACAGATCGACCTTGACCCGGCTTTAAGTTGACGACTCTTCTTGCTGCTGCTGTTTCTAACGGCACTGCCTTAACATACTCTTTACTATCCTCTCTTTCTTGTGTCGGGAGATAGACACGAACACTTCGCGCTGACCCGTCACCCTTCCGCAACGCGTCTTGTCAATATGACGCTCAAAGACATCTACCAACATTTCCTCGATCTACCTAATCCCATCAGCCTCGCCGACAACGCCGCCCTACACTACATCACAACGGTGACCACATTCACCCAGCCGGGACCCATTGTTCGTCATCTGGAATCTCAAGATAGAAGAGTAGTAAAGACCAGAAGTATACGAATCATTTCGGCGGTGGAGGCGTCCAATGCTTTGGCGCTGGAGGTTGAGACAGTTCTGGAGTTTATCTCAGGCGGAGGATCATACTTGCCCGGTCTTGAAAACTTCATAGTTGACAAGATTGCCACCATTCCCACGGTAGGAAGTTCGTGCTATTGCCCGAAGATTTGAGACTGACCTCAATGCCAGACTCACTTTGTCGATTTCGACGCCGAACAGAAAATCTCCCGAATCCGGATTTCGTGGGACCAGGCCTCGCTATTGAAGCAAGCTGAGGTGATTGGATCGAGGGGCAGCAACTGGCCAGTCTTTGATGGCAAAGATCAGATCAGACTGATCAAGTCCGGTTCCAACCCTGCTCCAGTAGCGGCTCCCCAAGCTCAAACCAGTCCACGCGGTCGGCCCGGATACCAAAGTATTCCATCCTCACGCAATGTGTCTCCCAGCAAGAAGCATATCAAGGACCCTTATGCAAGCCTCGATCTTTTCTCGCCGAAGCCAACCGAGGAAAATGAACACCCTGCAGTTCCTAATGCTGTTGCACCACGAGCATCAGCCAAGCCTCCTCCCCGGGAGATGAGTGAGCTTTTCGCGGCCGGTCATGAAGACCATGAGCCAGGATCCCCAAAGAAGGCACCGGCCGACACAGTCATCGCTCCTAAAGGGGGTGGCAATCAGAAGTTCGCACCGCCACGCCTGTTTGAAGACGACATAGATGAGCCAAGTGCTGTCCGGTACAAATCCAACCCAGCCAAGTATAATCACTTCGACCTAGGTGACGCTGTGGAGGACGATCCGATGCAGCATCGAGAGAACACTTCACAACTCAAGACGGCCATACCGATGCGCGCAAAGACGAATAAAAATCAGTCTCAATGGAACTTCGAAGACTTTACGACACCAGTGAAGGTAGCCCAAAAGATTCGGGGTCAAGATGTGTTGCATTTCAGCCTGGAGGATGACGCCCACAATTTCGATGCTCCCGCAAGAAACTTCGTCGGACAGCAGCGCCGGAACAACGATGCTCATTTTGAAATGCAGGACGACGGTACTCCCATCGAGCGACATGTTGTTCCAAAGCCTCGCAAGGACGCAGAAACGCATTTTCAAATCAAGGACACCTCAACACCAGCTCCTGTCCGCACATCTACCCGTCCCAGGAGCTCCGCAGATAACCGGCAGAGCCTGTATACGAACAACTTGTACGGCGAAGCTGACGACGACAGGCCTCAAGGAAAGGCGCCTCTATCGACAATCACCAGCAATACCAACCGCAAGAATGACTTTGACAGCCATTGGAATATGGCCGAGGTTTCGCCTGCTCCCGAGAAAGCGAGCAACGAGAACAAGCCGGTTGGTGATAATCATCATAAGGCGGTTGAGAATATGGGGTCACATTGGGACACTTACGATCAATCCCCCGATCAAGTCAAGGAACCATCGCACAGTCGATTGAGGAAAGGAATGGAAAGTCATTGGACTTTTGGAGAGGAAGAACCGTCCACCACCACGAATGGCACGAGTAAGCCTCAGAAGAGTTTCTGGGACTTTTGAGGAGACCGGTTGAGGCTGGATCGATGACGACTTGCATCTGCAATGAATTGTGTATTGACAGAGTATGCCAGCCGCGACTAGTGCAACACATGCTTTGGACGGCATCAATGTCATTATTTTGTCCTTCTAGCGGCACGTCCACCAGACCAAACTAAGCGGACGTCCTCTGCAGTGCATCTGTGGTTGTGAGGTTTTGTCGGCTTGTCCGAAACCAACACGTTGATACCGTACAATGCAGCTACCGTAACAGCCATGGACCTCTTCTTGAGTCTAGGTTTAGCGGAATACGGAGTACATGCCCCTAAAAGGCACCTAAAAGGCGTCCCAAGGGATGATGAAGCCATAAAGGCGCTCTTAGGCTTCTGCACCACTAGCACCCAGTCTCCGCAGCACCTCCCACACATATCCTCCTATGAGTCATTCTCCTAGAACATGGCCGCTGACCGATGATTGTCTGTGCGGCCGCCTCTGCCGCTGATGTCTAAGGCACTGCAGGCACCTACAGCGTGGTTCTACAGTTACTACTCGTACTAGTACGTAGTGCGGGTGGCGCTAGGATGCAATAGAGCAACTAGTATCTCCGGCACCACTATTTGCTCCTTTCTGCTTGGCAATTGGCTGCGCTCAAGTTCCCAGTGAGTGCGGTATCAGCCAACGGTCGCATTGGTAGCCTATTGATTCCAATACTGTTCTGCGTACTCGATTCTCACCTGCTACGACAATTCTTAAGCCTTCTCCTCTTTCATCATATTTCAACAGCTCTCTACACTGCGTGGGAAGGTTGCCGAGAAGTTCTACTCAGCAACCCCTTGCAGACTCTAGGATTTTCTGCCGTCACGTCCTCGCAGATAACTCTGCGTTAAATCCGGGGCTGCCACTCCGCCAGGCTGCCAGGCACGACGACAGCTGCAATCGCCTAGGTGCGCTGAGAGCAAACTGCCCCGCGAAACCTCAATCGCGTCGAAAACGAAGTCGGTGGCATCGCGCGAGGGATTTCTACAAGTCGTTGAGGTCGAACGATTCTCGCCTGCCAACATTGACCGCGAAGGAGGGGTTTCTGTCCACAACCGCGCCTTCTGTCCCAGAGCAGCCGTCCTGCGATCGAGTCCGGAATCTTGAAAATGACGCCCACACCTCCCTCGACGACACCGTCGCATTCTGGCGCTTCTCCGGACCATTTCAGAGTTGTCCGCAAACGAAATCGGATTCCCTTATCATGCGCCCCGTGTCGACATCGAAAGCTGAAATGCAATCGACAGTCGCCGTGCGACAATTGCACAAAACGAGGCGACAGTGCCTCCTGCGCCTATGCTGCTCCGGTAGCCAGGAAGAAAGGGAGCCAGAGTCACAGTACATCTAGCGCGACACCCGATGATATGCAAAATCGTATAGACCGGCTTGAAGGCCTGGTTTTGTCGCTGATGACCAACGGTGCGCAAGCCCCTGGTCCGGCCGCTGCCGCACAGATTCTATCTACTGGCTCCAGCATGGTCGGAAGTGGCTCGCTTGGGCCGGATCTCGATAATGAGCTGGACGAGACGACGATGATGAATGATGCCGACGGGCAAGAACCCGAAAGCGAGACGGATGGGGTGACAAAGAGCTTCGGTATACTGAAAGTCGATGCTGACAGGCAAAAAACATTCTACATCGGCGAAGCTCACTGGGCTGCCTTGCTAAATGAAATTGGCGAGGTCAAGAACTATTTTGTCTCCCACAAGAAGGAGTATGAAGCACAGATGGAGAAAGTTGAGCAGACGAGGAAATCCATGGGCACAGATGTGGGCGCAGGCCCTGCCTTGCTGTTTGGCTCGTCCGTACCTCCGAGCCGCGCAGAGATCCTCGCTCAAATACCCTCTCGATATATGTCTGACATCCTCATTGGACGATATTTCAACACCTTCGACCCTGGCACGCACATCCTGCACGGTCCGACTTTCCAGCGACAGTATAACCTGCACTGGGCTGATCCTTCCAAAAGTTCAATCGTCTGGGTGGCTATGTTATTTGCCATGATGCGGCTCGCCATGTTATCGTATGGCCGGGAGGGAGATGAGCCGCCAGAGTTTCGTGGCAAGTGTCAGGATCTTGCGGCCAACTATCGCACCCAGTTGGCGCACTGTCTCATCACAGCGGATTACACGAAACCCCACAAACATATCATTGAGACATTGATTTTCCATCTACACGCTGAATACACCTCCAATCGAGATGCAGAGGCGAGTGTTTGGGTCCTCGTTGGCATGATCGCGCGGCTAGCAATGCGCATGGGCTATCACCGGGATGCGAAGTTGTTCCCCAATTTAACACCTTTCGAAGGCGAGATGCGCCGGCGTGTCTGGACCTTCGTACGGACTGCAGACCTCTTGTTCTCGTTTCAGGTGGCACTGCCTTCGATGATTCGCATTGGTGACTCGGATACCGAACTACCTCGAAATATTTACGATGACGAATTTGACGAAGACTCAGTGTCCCTCCCCCCCGCCCGACCTCCTTCCGAAGCGACTCCGATCTCGTATATGATAGCTAAAGGGCTCCTGTCATTTGGGTTTGGACGAGTACAGGAAGAGATCAACGGTGTAACCCGCAAAGGGTACGATGAACTTCTCAAGATCGACCGCGGTCTGAGGGAAATCTACGAAAGTATCCCCGACCACCTCAAACTGCGACCTATGGCCGAGCAGACACTGGCTCCAATCTCGCTGATCCTGGCAAGATTTAGCCTGGCCACTGTGTATCACAAGTCACAGTGTGTGCTTCACCGACGGTTCGCGCGCCAAGCAAGGAATGGAAACCGTTATATGCACTCCAGAAGGACGTGTCTAGACTCGGCCATGCAGCTCCTAAGCCTCCAGGCCATACAGCACCAGCAGAGTCAAGAACGAGGCCGACTGAGGAGCTTGCGCAACCACGTCAATTCCCTTACAGCACACGATTATCTTTTGGCGGCCACGGTGCTGTGTATGGATCTCTACAGCCACCGGGAGCGACCGGACCACGATGTTGACACACCCAACACTTCGGTCAGTGGCGGCAGCATCAGTCAAGGAAGCAACACGTCAGATGGCGTGTACGTCCCCGGACTTCCCTACACTCGCGAAGATCTCATCCGTGCGTTGGAGGAAAGCCGAGATGTATGGCTCGCGAACCGGGACTTCAGCATCGAAGCCTACAAAGCAAGTGAGCTCCTGAACGTGCTGATCTACCATATCAAGTTGCCATCCTCTCCCAGCAATCCTCAGCATACACAAATTCCTCCTGGGACTCGGCAAGGGCCAGGATCGAGTAATGATGAACAGACGGCGGCCATGACTTTGGGGATGCTTCAAGCTGGCGGTTTGAGCAGCACGGGACAAGGAGCAAATCTCACTCAAACAGGATCACCTGGTGGACAATGGGACAAGCCTGGATTCAACGCAGGCTTCGCGGCCGCCGGAGAATCAATTAACCCCGGCCTCTTTGGAGCAATCACTGCGAATGGGCCCAGTGCTTTCCCCGCTGGACTCTTGGGGGGAGCGATTGGGGAGTTGGGTCAAGGCATGAATCTGGATTGGGTAAGCCTCTGTCGTGAAGTGAGACTGTCGTCGTCTGCCGCTAACGGTGTCGCAGGAAGCATGGGATCAATATATGCAGCCCTCAAACCTGTCGCTTGATCCGGCGGCGAGCTTGTGGTCGACTAATTCACTGAACAACAACTTGTTTACGCAGACGTCGCCGCCAGAAGGCGCTGCCGATGTCACTTTTGGGGTGGCAGGGTCAGGTTTCTACCCACCAAACATTGGTGGCATGATGGGAGGACCGCTAGACATGGCAAAGCCCGAGAGTCAGATGCCGAACCTGAGCACGACCTCGACAGCTGCTAGTAACGACAATGGCGCGGGGGAAGTTTTTATGGGGGTACAGTCTCCGCAGCCAGGAGGGATTCCAAGTTGGAAATGGACGGTGATGAGCGAGAAGAAATGAGTTTGACAGCGTGAAGCCATGGACTGAGTGATGATCGATACCCACATGATGGAAGGCTTGTAACGATATCTGGTAGGAGTTACAATGGTTGGGCTCAGGGACGATTGAAAAGAGGCGGAAAAGTAACCCAGAGGGAGATGTCGGTGGCTTAGATCGGGATTGCCGCAGGCGCCGTGAATCAGGAATGAGCCCAAGCGATGGGTCTAAAAGTATGGGACTTGCGAAGGGAAGCAGGCTGTGCTGCCACATGTACCTCCTACGCTCTATTACATGAATTACAGAGGGCCGAGTACAGTGAATGCAGAGGACCCGTATAGACTTACAAAAGATGAGTGGAGGGCCCCTTGCCCCTGGGTTCCTCCAGGTTGGGCCGTATAAGGTACGCTTACAGTACGTACAAAGGGACAGCCCCTACCTAAGCTTTAGCCTTGTACCGGTGCTCGTGCCGTGCCGAGCTTTAGGGGCTAAGGCCTTACTAGAGTCTAGTAGGCCTAAAGCCCTCTAAGTCCCTGTCACTTGGATTCGATGCCAAACCCAGTTGCATCACCAACTCTTGTTTGCTCTCAACCACGCCTCATCCTGGGCATCGCGTCTAACTTGAAGATCGAAGCAGCCACTGGCGGATGAGCCAAGCATTCATTTTCCCGGTTTCAGCTTGTGTTGGACAGCTCTGGGATGCGGACTGCTGTCATGACTCCTTGGCTGGCGTTTGCTTGCTTCAGCTTGTCACTGCTTGACTCCTCCTTGACTTCCTTGACTGCAGTTCTTGTCGTAGTTTATAGTCTGCTCCAGCATACACGACATTCATTGCTTGCCCCCCTTTCATCAGTTCCATTTCTGCTCCCCAGACTTCTTATGTCTTCACGCGTTCTTTCGTTGTTCTTGTTTCCTTGAACCTTCCGTGTCGCCTCGAGCAACTGTCGTGAAACCTCAACCCACGCCGCACTTTGCAACTCCCTCCTCCGCTTCACTCCTCGTCCGCGGTCCAGCACATTCCTGCCTCTGCGACCTTGGCAAGCACTTGACCTATCTCCACATCTGCCCGAGGCTTCGTTCGTGTCGATTTCACCGCCGTCTTGACATGACTCTATTTAAGAGAAGAGAGCGAGAGCGAGAGCCCGCTTCAGACTCTACCAGAAACAAGGATATCGGTGAGAAGACAGGGGTGTCTTCGGCCAGTCCTCCGAGTGATGGCGTTCTTCCCCAATACAACCACAATGGTGATGAGGTTACAGCAGGTATACACCCAGACGGCGAGAGCGGCCGTCGCGGATTCCAGCCAATTCAGTTTTTCCGAATCATATGGAGGTCCTCCTGCGCCGTCTCCAGCTGGGTCAATATCCTGTGGCCATTTGTCCCAGCAGCCATCGCTCTTCATTTCATCCATGGAGACCATCACCTCTGGACTTTCGCCATCAACTACATTGCCATGGTCCCGGCGGCCAATCTCTTGGGATTTGCCGGGCAAGAGTTCGCGAGAAAGTTGCCCAAGGTGGCCGGAGTCATCATTGAGACCACTCTTGGTTCTATCGTGGAAATTGTGCTGTTCATGGTCTTGATCGCTAAGGACAATGGCACGGGCGAGACCGGACCCGGCAACAAGATACAGGTGATCCAGGCTGCCATTTTAGGGTCCATCCTCACCAATCTCTTGCTGTGTCTGGGCTTCTGCTTCTTGATTGGGGGTATCAAGCACAAAGAACAGAAGTTCCACGCCGCCATCAGCGAAGTCGGGTCAGGCCTCCTACTTGTTGCCGGCTTTGCTCTCATGATCCCATCCGCCTTCTTCTCTTCCTTAATTGGCAGCACAGTTACCGGAGGTGAAGGCTACACCGAGGACAGACTCCGCAACGACACCCTCAGCATCAGTCACGGCGTCTCCATCATCCTGATTGCGTCATTTGTACTCTACCTGCTCTACAACTGCGTATCTCACGACAATATCTTTGCCGAAGTCCTTGAGGCCGACGAGGAAGCCGACCGAGACAGGCATCACGACTTGCAAAAGGCCAAGTTGACCATGACTGAATGCATTATAGCCATTGTTTTGGCATTAGCCATGATTTCCTTAATTGCGGTTTTTCTTGTGGAGGAAATCGAGTACGTGGTCGAGCACGGAGTTCCCGACAACTTTCTAGGTTTGATCCTGGTTCCCTTGGTCGAGAAGGCTGCTGAACACCTGACTGCCGTTGACGAAGCCTATGACAACCAGATTGTGGGTGGTTCAAAAGTCTGAGATGAGGAATCGAAACTAATAATCATACAGAACTTTGCCCTTTATCACTGTCTCGGACCCTCTATTCAGACCGCCCTCTTCAACGCGCCTCTTGTCGTCATTGTTGGATGGGGTCTCGGCAAACCGATGGACCTCAACTTTGAGATTTTCATGGTCGTGCTCCTGATCGTGGCCATCCTGGTAGTAGGCAATTTTTTGAGAGACGGCGCCTCCAACTATCTCGAAGGTGGTCTCCTTGTGGTAAGCTCATGCACAGATTCAGGAAAGAAGGTTGTGGCTAATAGCATCAAAACAGATCGTCTATATTATCATCGCCGTTACAGCTTGGTATTATCCCAATTCTGAACTGACGACCTCGAATGGGCGCTCGTCAACCGAGACCACTGGAGAAGGAACCGAAGCATTGGTCAAAATTGCGAGGATGATGATGTCTTGAGCGTTTCTTGCAGAGTGGACATAGCAAGCCAAGCCGGTTTGTAAGGATCAGTCCGCAGGATACCCTTTTGTTAAGCAAGGTATGGTGTTGCGGTGCGAAGCAATGAGGTTATCCAGCATTGTTTTGCTGCAAGCCTAGTAAAAGGCATGGAAGATCGACAGCGGTCACAGCGGAGAAGCTGCTCTGTCTACGTAGTAGGGAGCTCCTTCATATGCCAGTAGTCAGCCCGTCCATCGCTTGGAACATGTCCCAGGCAGGACATGGCTACATCACTCGAGCTCCTGGCCAGGTTTCGGGAAGTGAAAATAGTGCTGTCGGTGAACGGCAGAACGGCATTGGTGGTGTTGTGCAAGACAGTCAACTGCCCATGCAGTCCGAGGCAATTTGCGGTTATAACTGTGTACCCATGTGATGGCGCACTGAGCGACATGGATTATGGACATAGGGGTAAATCAGCCATATACTCCGTAGATGGTAGTATTAGAAGAATCCTCATATTAGGTTTTGTGGCTGCACCTGCGGTCAGGAGTTCGCGTGGTAATAACCATGTCGACGGCACGGATGGGTGGCGGTTGTTGGACATCCGGGCGGACAGCCTCATCAAAGCCCGGGTGCTGGGGGGGTTCCTTAGGCTAGATTTCGTATCACTGCGGCCTAGACGCAAGGCTCCTTAGGCTGAGGAGGCTGAGTTAAGGTGCCTATCTCCGGGCATTGAGTTGGAGGGACGTGGCGCTGGAAAGCACTTCGGGCCCAAGTTGAAGGTGATCTGGACAGCCGGTGGCGTTAGCCTTGGCGCCATGGGAGCTCAGCCAGTGCCAATAGCAGCACTACTAGTACATGTAATTAGTAGTACTGCTAGTAGTTAGTGGTAGTGCCGTGCCGTGCTGCTGTGCATCTTCAGCTCCAGTTGTGCTGTCCCCGTCAAACTCCCCTGCTGAGTGCATCAACTCTTGACTGTGACCTTGCCCGACTCACCTACACCTACACGGCCACCTCCCACCTCCCGCCTCCCACCACATTATCCAGATTCAGATGCCACCCTTGTATCCAGACAGCATTGTCGCAGAGCATATACTCCATAATATCCCTCCACAGCCCATTCCTCGGTCCCAGCGTGTCTCTACTTCGTCGCGCCTCATTCTCACACCGAACGTTTTCATGCCGCAGTCAATGTCAACGTCCACGATCACTCTCTGAGATATGCCCTTCGACCATCCGATTTCCCGGTGATTTGTGGCCAATGCGAACGTCCAGCCTCACCTCGAAGCCTTTCCCTTGCGCCTGAGATGCCACCTGTGGCTACGGAGCCTCCTCTCTCCGTTCTCTCCAACGGTGCCAATTCCTCGTTCGATCGGCCCCCTCGAAAGTCCCATGACAAGACCATCAGTGGCGTCTTTACATACACAAACGGCCAGGACGTGGAGGCCGGCCTATCCGAGCACAGGCTGGATCAGCTCAAGAACCGTCGAAATAACAGCCATGGCTCTCTGACCAACGGCATCCCAAATGGCAACCTCAAGCCTGCTCCCCGAGACCGGTCGCATTCCAAAGCTGGCAGCACTCACTCGGTAGCGAGTATCCAGGGGCCAAATGGCGACAGTTTTGCCAGGCCTGGTAGCCTTGCGGATGGGTTGACCAAGCTCTCGAGTGTCGCAACCGCTACGGATGAGTCGCCCGCTGGACAAACGCCAGAATCGAATCTACTGAACACGGTTCATCCCCCAACCGCCCCCGAGCACGATCCTTCACATGCCGTCACCGCCTCGACGGTGTTGGATACGGTGCGGTTGGATGGACCGACTCTGTCAGCTCACGGCTCTCCGCCCTCGCCGACTCGATTTCCCTCCCCCCTTGCAATGTCTCCTGACACTGCGGCCCAGGATCGATTTCCCGAATTGGCGCAACCTTCTGACGGGCCTAAGCTTACGCATCGCCATACCCTACAAGTGCCGAAATCCAATATTGCGACCGGTCGAACATCGCGCGACTTTTCCTTCTCGGCCGGGCCCTCGGAAGAAGCCCTTTCTACGACCGGTCGCTTTTCGCCCACGCGAGACCAGTACGATGCGTCCACAATACGACACAGGAGGGCTTCACTTGGACTTGTACGCCGGACGACGCGATCGATGCAGTCCGACGTCCACTTGGACGAGGTCCCTCCGGACGAGGACGCGGCACGGTGGACGGAACTGATCAAACAGAAAAGGGCGAGTAGGAGGAAGAGGAAGGAGGAGGAAGATGACGATCGGGTAATTGTCGGAAAGAAGGTTGAAGAGGGCCACGTCAACTGGGTCATCGCATACAATATGTTGACCGGAATTCGATTTACGGTATCCCGAACGAATGCAAAGATGGACCGAGAGCTGACGGACGCCGATTTCGCTGCAAGGCACAAGTTCAGTTTCGACATCACGGGAAACGAATTGACCCCCAGCGCAAAGTACGACTTCAAATTCAAAGATTACAGTCCCTGGGTTTTCAGGCATCTCAGGGCAATCTTTGGCCTCGATCCCGCCGATTATCTCGTCAGCCTGACGAGCAAGTACATTTTGTCCGAACTGGGTAGTCCGGGAAAGTCTGGATCATTCTTCTACTTCTCCCGCGACTACAAATATATCATCAAGACTATCCACCACGCCGAGCACAAGCTTTTGAGGAAGATCCTGAGGGATTACTACCGACATGTGGTGGACAATCCGAACACCCTGATCAGCCAGTTTTACGGGTTGCATCGGGTCAAGATCCCCTACGGCCGAAAGATTCATTTCGTGGTGATGAACAATCTATTTCCCCCTCACCGGGATATCCATCAAATGTTCGACCTCAAGGGTTCTACGATTGGTCGAGATTTTAAGGAAGACGAATTAGCTAAGAACCCCCGAGCCACGCTGAAGGATCTGAACTGGTTGCGGCGAGGCTTGCATCTAGAGTTTGATGCTCGAATCCGGCAGGTGTTCCTCGACCAGCTGAAAAGGGATGTGTCTCTGCTGCAGAGGCTTCAAATCATGGACTATTCGCTTTTGGTGGGGATACATGACTTGGGGAAGGGCAACGAGGAGAATCTTCGCGAGACGACATTGAAGGTCTTTCAGCCAGGAGGAGAACGGGAAGCGGATGACCACAGCACTGCAATGTTGACGCGGACACCGTCCAGGATGGAAAATGCGAGGAAAGCACGAGAGTTGAGATTGACTCTGAAAAAGGAGAAACCCGTGCCTATGGGCAAGGCCAGCACTAGGATGCCGTCCGAAATGTCTTCCGGCGATGAGAGACGGGACCGAATATTCTACAGCTACGATGGCGGTATCAGGGCAACGCATGAGGATGGCTCAGGGGGTGATAAGATATACTACCTTGGTGTCATCGACTGCTTGACTCACGTGAGTGGTGTCCGTCTTTCGAACATGGGCGTTGCTAATTGGTTTGCAGTATGGCTTCATTAAACGGGTCGAACATTTCTGGAAGGGACTCTCGGCCCCTAGCGCCCAGATCTCGCCAGTACCTCCGCAGGCATACGCAGAAAGGTTCCTGAATTTCATTACTGGAATAACAATGACTCCCGAGGAGGTCGAGCGTCGGGGAACCCTGGAGAGCTATCGCACTGGAGAACACGCCCAGACCTCATCTGTGGAAAACCTTGGTCAATTTACAACGGCCAGTCCTGACGATTATGGTCAGCAACAAGAACCTGCTGAAAAGGTCCCGCCTCTCAGTCCCAACGTGGAGAAGACGATGCGGAAAGCTCAAAAGCAGGCCGACAAAGCCACGCCGGCGGAAAAGGGGCGGCGGAAAAGCGAAGAAGAAAAGCCGGAACGCATCCTGAGAACACTGGAAGAACCAAAGACCTCGACACTTCTACCAGTCGTATCAGAAGCTGGGGAGAATGGAGAGCCTAGCGAGAAGCGCACCTTATCTTCAGCGGATGAAAGTGAGGACTTTGGTCTTGAGCCACCGCCGTCTGGGGCGACGAGAAACTTTGCGATCCCTGATCTACGCAAAGTCTCGCCGTCCACGGTTGGTACTGCTACTGATATGCAAGATGAGCCGAGTGAGATCGGTTCATACGCCGGAGACTTCGAACCTCCGTCACAGGTCGAGAATGAGTGGGGACGAAATCATGTTTCTGAAGAAAAGAGAGACAAACCGCCCCGACTTGCAAGCGACCTGATCCAGCCCCAATCTCCTCTTGGGGAAGCGCTCATGGCATCTCTCAACGATATCAACCCCAAGCAGGAAGCCACCAGCACAGCACGTGAGTAGAACAGACTTGTTTGTTGATGAACCTCGGGGGATTGCACGATCAACGCAGACTTCGCCAAAGCGGTTGTGCGACCACAAGTGTCAGCATTTTTGTCGCAGGTCTGCCGTCGTTGCACGGCGACTAGGCACTTCCCAGGCCGGGGAATCATTTGACCTCCGCACAGTGCGAAGATGAACACCAGGATTTCCCGCGTGTCGCATAATTTTCTGTTTGTGTTTTCCCGGGGAAGACCGCAAATGAAATATGGTCCTTTCAGTGCGCCACAAAGTGTTCGACGTGGCAATGCCGTTCAACAGCAAGAGAGGTGCAACACAAACGGTCGGCAGGCCACCGGCAGGATGTGTGGAAGAGAGAGGGGCCATGTATGCCCCTGAAGTGGAGAGCAGGAGGGAGTAGTTTGGCGTTCTTGAGGCTGTTGGTAGCACTGATGGTTTGCATGGATCAAACGAGAGACGGCCAGGTCATCATGCACAGCATAAAGCTCAATGGAGGGTGAGGAGAAAGAATATTTGTACAGTTTCCACCACTACTACTACCACCTTATGGAGCACTCGTATTTGGGGCCCATACCTTGTATCCGAGGACTGGGTCGAGTGCATGTAAGATCAATTCTGGATTTTTGGTGCCCGGACTGGATTGCACTGGTTAAATGGCCCAAGAGGGACAATGCAGATCCTGGACCGACTTCAGATTAATTGCGACCTATACCTAAGGTATGTACTCCGTCAACATTGCGGCCTGGTAGCGAAGGTTGTCATTCTGTGGCTGTGGTTGGACAGTGCCTGCGATGCTTGTTGCCTGCGCCGCGGTGGCAGGGTAGTGGCAGTGAATAACGCAGGCTATAGCCATCAGCCACGGCTAGGTACGTACGTACTTGGAGGCTCAGGTCAGGCGTCCTGCGTACTCTTGAATGGTGTATGGGCACCTGGGCGGATATACAGTAGATGTCTATACATCTGGTGCGTGCCTGAAGGTAGATAGGTACCTAGACATAGTATGTAGGTAGGTAGGCGCCTACCTTACGTCTATCATCCCATCGCGACGTCATTCCCCCTCCTCCCAATCAAGGACACGACACGACGACTAGGTGACGACGACGACGCAAATGCCCATTTCACCTGCAGGCCATTTAGTAAGACAATACATCTGCCTGGTCTGGATTAGCTGGCTCTGGCTAGTGGTTACGAAGACAGGAATTCGTCCCTTTCCCTAGAGACAGCATTGGTCACATCGTCTATGCGTACAATACTTATGTTGTAGGCGTCCCTTGTTCGTAACCTCAGGTCTCGCATACATTAATCTTCTACTCCCACTCCTCGATTGCGAAACTCGACCTATTCTACCTGCTCTGTAGAAGACTCACAGAACGACTTACCGAGCGCTCTCACCCCTCTCCTTCTTAGCAGCCTTCCTCGGTCCTCCTCTTGTTCACCATCATCAGTATTAGCATCACTCCCAGTACCAGTATCAGTACTAGCAGTGCACTCCTCATGGCTGACCAAAACTACCCTCCTCCTCCGCCCGCTTCCTATCCCACGCAGCCGCCGCCGCAGCCGGATATGTCTTCGTCTGCTCAGCAGAATCAGGGCGAGTATCATCCGCAGCAATCGTCTCTGCCGGAATATCAACCCCAAGATACTCTTGCCCAACTACCGGCGGACAATGCTCATCTACCACCACAGACCGCTACTCAATGGCCAGTGCAGTCAACGACAGCGGCGACACAAGCACCATCACTGGCAACCCAAGGCTACGACTCCCTCCCACCACCACTTCCTCAGCGCCCTGGAACTTTGGGTGTCGATGTCAAAGAGCCAACAACGACAAATATTCAGCAGCCTCCGCAATATCAGACTGACTACGCCGGTCAGCCAGCACAGCAACCTCCTAAAATTCACCCGGCCCAGTATGCCGGTCCATCATCATTCCAGCCTGGCTCGCAGTCCATATTCCAACCACCGCCACAGCGGCACAAACAAACCTTTGCAGACGACGACAATCCATCCAATCCGGTCCACTATATCCGTGACCCTCACAAATTGATTGGATATCTGGTACCCTTCCCACGGCCCAACCTACCCAACGTCAAGCCTGAAGACATACCTGTCCGCTTCATAATCTATACGCCGCCGCCTCCACCACTCCAAAAGCCTGCCGAGGGACAAAAGGAAGGCAAACTTCACAAAGTGCAACGGAAGTGGCAGGAAGAAGTTCGCAGTGCAAAGACCAGCACGGCCAAGACGGCGTCATGGAAAGGGGTCAAGTCCAAAGCCACCAAAGGCATCAACTGGGCAATGAACAAGACCACCTCTTCGAACCTAGACTTCCTTGGCCGAGTATCACCAGCACATTCCGACGACGATGGCGAAGGCCACGAGACCCACAAGACGGTCGGCGTGGATGAGATGGTTTTGGTGTACCCGCCAAGTCTGCCTCTCAACGAGCAGCAGATGCGCGAGGAGTTTGTCAACACCATGTTGCGGACCAAATCCAAAGCACAACGTGACACCATCATCGCCACTGGTCTGATGCCCGTGGGATACGGCATTGACATCCTCGCGACCTTCATTTGGCCATTTGGCGGCCTGGGGGAGATCGACACGGTCTGGGCATATGCATCCTTCCGCGGCGCCAAAACGGCGCGCAGTGTGACGAAGCGACTGTCTTCCAACAGTGAAACGGGGAATCACGAGAAGGATCAGCTGACGCTGACCTTTACACACTCGGCGCGCATTGAAGCTCTGAAGAGATACCTCGACGCCGAATGCCACAAGGTCGATGGCAAGTTATTCCCGGCCTACGTGTCGAGTCCAACGGAAAGCGACGTCCTGGAAGCGATCGGGTGGACACCCCGCGACCGAGGCGGCGCAGATCAGGAGGAGAAGAATTGGGAGGATGAGCAGTGGGAGATGGCCGAGGTCAAGGACGATCTCAAGAGCGTATTTAGCAAAGGAGCCCGCGAGTGGAGAAAATGGTGTCTGTTGCTGGAGAAGAATCCGGAGAAGGCGATGAAAAAGTAACAGGACAGAGTTTGGCAGCCAAAGACAAGTAGAAATAGTAGCCACCTGGCAGCGGCAGTCATTACGGAGTATTATGTGATGATCTACTAGAACCCTATCACCACTACAAGGGCCTCGACCGAGTCTACAGGCTGACAAGCGCCAAGTTGATGATGAATTTACCATACGAAGGACGATCAACGGAGTGCTGTCATGGGCAGAGAAAGTATGTATTGTATCCGTACTGTACGAGACGCGGGAGCGCAGTGGTAGTGGTAGTGGTAGTTGGAGTGGTCACATCACAGAACGGAGTCGGAGTCGGCTTGTGGCTTAATGGTCGCTGGCCGCCAGCCGCCGGAATCTGACACGTTTGATTGGCGGAAAGAAAACGTCTCCAAAGTCAATGCGATGCGCGACGGCAGAAAGTGCTCAGAAAGAGAGCGGCGGAGAACAATGACCACTGTTCAGATGGTGCTCAGAAATAGAGCGGCGGATCACTGACTGTTCAGAAAGTATTCAGAAAGAGAAAGAGAGCGGTGGTGAACAATGCCTGACTGACTGACTGACTGACTATGATGTCGAGAAGAGCAAATGCAAATACAGGCGGAAGATGAACACGGTAGGGTATGTAGGCCTTTACTGCCATAACAGAGGTCTAAATCTCAGACGTACCTAGTATGTACCTAGTAGTGAGGATGAGGAAGATGACGAGATATGAGATATGAGATATTGGACCAGTGGTCATGTCATGTCAGCTCACTGATTACTGATTACCTTGAGCTCTATGGCTTCACGCAACGGCTTCATTGCGCTGAGACGCTGCACCCTTATAGGCGTGGGGGATCATTACAGTAGTAGTCGACTGTAGACTATATGTAAGGTATCCAGTCCAAGCTATTCATTTCATCATCACATCATCACATAGCTACCTGGTACTCATTGAAGTAGTAGTCGTAGACTATATGTATCCAGTCCAAGCTATTCATTTCATCATCACATCATCACATAGCTACCTGGTACTCATTGAAGTAGTAGTCGTAGACTATATGTATCCAGTCCAAGCTATTCATTTCATCATCACATCATCACATAGCTACCTGGTACTCATTGAAGTAGTAGTCGTAGACTATACGTATCCAGTCCAAGCTGTTCATTTCATCACATAGATGCTGGATAACTTAACCTACACCCAAACCACACCGCTGCTGTTTCTTCACCATGACTTACGGGAAACCGTACCAGTCTGGTCCCGCAAGTCCAAGAGGCCCAGGTGTTGTCGTACTTTCATTTCCTGGCTGAGGACATTGTCCTAATATTGGTCCAGTCGCTTCTACATCCTCGGAGAATCATGTGCTCGACCGCTTGATCTACCCAGGAATAGAGGGACGAGGAGGCCGGGTTCTCGTAGCAGCTCGTTGGCTTTCGAAAAGGAAACCGAGGTCATGGAGGGACAGGCCTATGCTCCCATATCGGACACACAATACCTTCCAAGTGCGGACTTCCGGATTCAAAGTCGGAGAGCGGGCACAATCACGGCGGAAAGGGGAGAAACATACCAGGGTTTCCTTGCTTACAACAGTGTAAATGCCACAGTGCTTCAATCGAGCTCGAATCACGGCGACGCGAATATCCTGTGCACTCGGATAGTCTATGTCGAGCCCTAACCGCAACCCTACCAACCCTAACCCTAACCCTGACTCTATACCCCCCCCCCCCCCCCTAGTGCGATCAAGTCTCTCCGTTTGTGATATCGATGTACTCTTGATTTTCTCCTTCATCTGCTCCCCATTTGGTGCGTAGGCCGTCTCAATCACCAGGGTAGGTTGTCTTCGAGTGCCACCAACAAGGTCGAGTTGGAAGTCCAGTTGAAGATGGACAAGTCTCCAGTTGAAGATGGATAAGTTTGTCGTCGCGCAAACGGTATTAGATCGTGGCCGAACCGAACACACAGAGATTTTCCAAAAAAAGAAGAAAAAGAAGAAAAAAAGATTGTGATACGCCCATCTGGTTTTGCGACTCTCTTGGCTGCGGACTCAAGTTCAAAAAAGTCTTTCGTAAGATTGTGTGCAACGGTCTCTGAAGGATGGTAGGCACTCTGAGGAGTAGATCTTGTTCCAAAGGATAGTAGCCCCACCTATTGTCTACAGTTCGCTTGTATAGCGACCTAGAAGACGGCCACCTACCTCAAATTCGACTCAACAATATCGACCAGCTTCTCTAGGTACTCGAAGTCTTTCTCGGGAAGAGAGAACCTGGCGGTTGTGTTCGATGAAAACGAGACATCACGACTTGAAATAGTCGAGCATAGGTCTCAAAGACGGTGAAGTGAGTTGAACGCACCCGGTTCCGGTGGATGACGCCGAAACGAGAAGAGGAGGCATCGTGGTTGCACGCAGCACGCTCCGCCGCAGAACCATCGCGCGACAGTCTTGAGCAGGTATCGTCGAGCTTATACGGATAATCTGTGGGATCATCAATTGGAAAGAGGTTAATGGCCAACTACTCCGTACTCCGTATTGATAGTCCAGCCACCCGCTTTCGCCGGCCGTTGTGTATGGTAACATACCACCGGGCCCAGAGGATGCCCGTTCGAGATCGCACGATAAAAGGCTTTGACGTCAATCGACCACTAAGCGTGGCGTCTCTGGCCCATAAGACGAAGCCAAAATAATTGAGAGAGTGTGTGTGCTAACGGTGAAACTGCAATTGAAAAAGTACAGATTATGAGAACGGGTATAGAACGGGGGGATTCAGGATAGAGGTACGGAGTACCTTAGGTACCTACGGATAGACAGGGACGGGAACAGAAAGCGGGGACCTTGGCACGGAGAAAAATTTACTGCCACTGCATGCAGTGGGATCCTGTATCCTGTATCCATACATTCTATTAAACCTTTAATCCTGCTCACAACAGATCACCGTTGCCCTCCCTTGGAGCATCGAGCCCGATTTATCCAAATATTACTTTATCTATTCTGCCCATCCCATCTTTCTACTCGTTATATCATTGACATAGACCCTGCCGTGATCCCTCGCCAATTCGACTCCCCGCTACCGCTTACCGCTACCTCGACGAAACACTGGCCTAACCCCAACCCCGCCATCTCAAGTCACACAATGTCGGCCACACCTGGCGTCAAGAGGAAGCGTTCCAGTACGTCTAATATTTCCCCTGTTCAGGCTTGGAATTGTTCTTTGATCTAGACGACCGGCATTCTCCTCTTCCCCTCCCCTTCCCGTGTCACAGACCCCAAATCCCACGTCGTCCTCCGACTCACAAATCACAGGAGCGCAGTCTCTTCCCCCGCCCGAACTTCCGCGCCTCGTCGCCGAACAACACACCCCGATCTCCTCCAATGACAAAGACACGAAAAGACTTATCGTGGTGTTGTCGAATGCCAGTTTGGAGACATACCGTGCCGCTCATGGCGGAAAACCAGGAGGCAAGGAAGAGAAATATTCTCTCTTGAACAGTGACGAACATATCGGGGTCATGCGCAAGATGGGGCGAGATATTAGCGATGCTCGACCGGATATTACACACCAGGTGGCTATCCCCATTTTGTGCCGTTGTAGTGGCGAGCTGACTTCAACGTCTAGTGCCTCCTGACCCTGCTCGACTCGCCCATCAACAAGGCTGGAAAGTTGCAGATTTATATCCACACCGCCAAAGGTGTCTTGATCGAAGTCAGCCCGACCGTGCGGATTCCTCGAACGTTCAAGCGTTTCGCCGGTCTCATGGTGCAGCTGTTGCATAGGCTGTCCATCCGGTCGGTCAACTCGCAGGAAAAACTGCTCAAGGTCATCAAAAACCCCATCACCGACCACCTTCCACCCAACTGCCGGAAAGTCACCTTAAGTTTCGACGCCGACGTCGTCCGAGTCCGAGATTATGTCGACACCCTTGGGGGAAACGAGAGCATTTGTGTCTTTGTTGGCGCCATGGCCAAGGGGAAAGACGACTTTGCCGATGCGTTCAAGGACGAGTCCATCAGTATCAGCAACTATAGCCTGAGTGCAAGCGTGACTTGCAGCAAGTTCTGTCACGCTTGCGAAGACGCCTGGAACATCATATAGGATGCCGTGAAAGGCGCCTGGGGTGTTGGTCTCAAGGTATGGCAATACTGACTTTCTTCTTTTTCACTCAGCCAGTGACGCTTCTACAAAGGCTCGATCACAACATCGACGCTGTCTTGTATGAACGCTGCCACCAGTGTGCGTTGGGGGAGTTGGATCTGGCGTTTGTTTTCACAACAAGACATAACATGGTTCAACATACCTCAAGGCGATTTTCTTTTCGTCTGAGTGTGTAGGTGCATGTCAACCTGCCCTACATCAGCTGGTTATGGCCGAAAGAGGACAGCGTTCGTGTTGGCGAGTGAACTTCATGACCGAGCATGCGTGGACACCGGACAAGCCAAGTCACAAAACTAAAAGGGAAAGGTTTTGTTTGTACCCATAAGCGCCATATTACTGTTTAGTGAACCGAGGGCTGAAAGCTGGCATCGGGAAGGATCGAACAGTCATCAAAGAGACATACTCCAGGCTTACGAAGGAAGGCACGGCACTGGCAGCAGCATCGCAGGTTGGTAGTCCTGCGGTGGAGACCATCACCTCACAAATCGTGATATACATTTAGACGGACTCGCGGGATTCTCCAACGTCGAGTCTTGCTATCATAGCACCAACCCTGCGTGGCCGCTTTCCGACTGTGCGGGAACGAGACGTCGCCATGACACGCCATGAATGAATAGATGGATGGAGAATTCAGAGCAGGAAAAGACCGAATTGGAGCAATCCTTCATGCATTTGCGCCCGACCGGTGCAAGTCGGTCTGCTGACAGCCAATCATGAATGAAGATTTCCTTCCTACACCCGCTCTTTTGCTTCAAGACACATATCCCCGGATCCAATCAGGCTCGACTCTAGGCGCTGTCGCTGCTGTCCCGCTTCAGGCCTTTCCGAACATTCTGTGACCCATCGCCTCTTGACGTGGCGTTGTGTCAGCCGCTCTCGCCGTTACTGACCATTCACCGCCACCAACAACATCAGAGCGATCTTCACGCCTCACATCTCACGCCTCACGCCTGACCCCTGACCGAACGCTTCCGTACATGATTTCGCCTCCGGGAGTTCCTCTCCTTATACCGTCTGCATTAGTGAAGTGAGGCGGCTGCATTCTTGGCTTGCCGTGTCCTATGGTTCCAAGGCATTTGCTGCAACGGCATTGGCGCCAGGTACCATCTCTATCTCGATTCGCCTGGCTATCTTTTGATCCATCGCCTATTCCGAGTTGTCATCAGACTTGGTCGCGACCAAAGCTCCGATTGAACGGCCGATCCCTTTTTGCTTCGTGGCTCCTATTCTTGCTGGGCAGTTGTCCCGCCTCGTTCCTATACACGCAGGCTTGTTGTGCCTAACTGAGCAGATGGTTTTATTTCCCGACTGTGGCGCGTGATTCTAGACCTCTGTGGCCGACTCGAACATCTACCACTCACTCCCTGGTTCCCTTTCCTCTTTGCTTCTGCCCTGACCTTCGTGGTGACCAATCCCTGATCTAGCATATTTTCGGATCGAATAAACTAATCTACAGACTTATCAGGTTCCAGTCCACCTCCCGTTAGGAAGAATCCAGGCCACAGTACCCAACAAGAATCGTTGGTTGGTTCAGAACGGTCTCACGAGATATCAGTTGACTCTACCATACAGGCAGATCAGCCGTCAAGGAGAACTTCTATATATTGACAACTCCCCTGAGATAGGTCTTGTTCACCTCTGTCCCGTTTTATGCGTGCTACGGAACCTTCCATTCAGCTTGACCCCTTGAACCATCCCAGAACACAGGCTGGTCGACGTTCACCGTTCAAGCTTAGCGTTGAAATCACAAAACCACTGACATCTCGGCTTGTTCGACTCTTGTATAATGCCCTCGTCAATCACCCTCACGGTCAGCCACTTGCCGACATCGACATCGTTCTTCCTCTCCGCTCTCCAACCACTCGACTACGTGTACCGTGGGCGGCAAGACCAAACTATCGGCTTTGGTCCAGCATCTCCGGCCACGGCACCGCCCGATTTCTGGATCACGCAAGAAATCCCCGGCGTGCCGGCGGGAGCGGCCCACGTCGCCTTCCCGGCGTCGTCTCGCGCGCAGGTTGAGGCCTTTTTCGTCGCCGCCCTCAAGGCCGGCGGGAAGATCCATGGCGAGCCGTGTCAGCGCGACGGGGCGGGCTACTTTTCCGCCGCGGTGATTGATTTTGACGGCAATTCCATCGAGGCCGTGTACCGGCCTGTCGTTGTGGCCGACAAGGAGAACAAGAGCAATGACGATGCAACGAGTGTTGTATCGCAACGGCAAGGTGGTAGTAGTCGAGCTCCTGCTGCTACCGCCGCCACCGTCGTGTCCCAAGCCAAAAGCAAAGCGGCGTCGACGGCCAGGAGTGTGGTCTCTATTGCCAAAGCGCCGTCCACTATTGTCTCGCACGCGAAAAGCAGGGGAGCCCCATCCACGATTGTTTCGCAAGCAGCGCGGAGCACAGCGCCGCCGCCGTCTCAAGTGCGAAGCGTGACTGCTCCGTCTCAGGTCGGCAGTGTCGCATCGCACGCACAACCGCCACCACAACCGCCTCAAGCCGCGCCGCAGCCTAGCAATCCATCAGGCGACCTGCTGACCAACTTGATCAGTGAAGCCCGCACGGCCGCCAGCGTCGCACGCAATCTCGTCAACAGCGTCCGACCGAACCTCGACTCTAACCCCACCTCGGGCTCTGCAGCAGCACCTGCAGCAGACCAGTCCGGCGCAAGCGGCGCGGGCGATGCCATCGTCGGAACACTGCTCGGCGTGGCTGCCGGAGCGGCACTCCATTATGCGTTCAGCAATCGTTCGAAAGACAGCCAGGTGCAAGGTGGCGGTGGCGGTGGCGACGGTGGTGTTGTCACCGCTTTGCGTCCATCCATTGTCGGCCGCAACATCACCGATCCAACTCCTTTGCCCTTGCGCACCGAGTACGCATACGGATACGAGTATAGCCACTCGGCTGTCGGGTCGGGCGTGTATCCTTACCGGGCGATCGAAGCCGGACCTGCCATGTCGGGGTATGGGTATGCGAACCCAAGTCACTATGCTGGTAGTGTTGGTGATGAGAACGACGACGAGGAGTTCCGCAGCCCCCGTCTGATCACCATGCACGACAACGACAGCCGGTCTCAGTCGTCGGCCACCATCCGGCCGGCGGCGGCGGCGGCGTCGCAGGTGTCACGACAATCGAAACAGAGTGGTGTGAGCACAAGCACAAGCGTGAGCGGGAAGATGAAGACGCTCAACGCCCCGCCTACCAGTTACCGCGCCCCGACGGTCCTGACCGCCGCAGACACACACACCCAAGCGGCGTCTGCGGTGTCAGCGGCGGCCAAGTCGAGGCATTCGTCCCGGTCACGCAGTCTGTCTCGGTTCATGGGCTTGAATTTGAACGGGGAATCCGACGCCAACGCCGGCGACAAAGCGTCCAAGGCCTCCTCTCGATCACGGGCGCGCTCACATTCGCGGGTGACGGCGTCGTCGAGACGAAGTAGGCGGGACAAGTTCGACGACAACAACGACAACGACAACAACGACGCCAAAGAAGAAGAAGACGGCGACGAAGTCAAGACAGTCGTCAATCTGGCCGACCATGAATCAGCAGGCGGTCGTGGTCGCACGACCAGTCATGTGAGTAGGAGCCAGACGCATGTTTCCAGCCACAGCCACGTCAAGAGCTATCACACTGCCGTCCATGCCGGGTCGCACCACTCGTCTAGAAGGACTGCTTCGCGCGCCAGCTCACACAGAGGCAAAGACGGAGATGGAATTGCAGAAGGAGGCGGACACGCACACAGAGAGCCGCACGAGTATCCCCTCCCGCCGTCTCGCGCCGCCACGTGGGCCGGCTCTGATGTCGGTGGCCATGGCGTAGGGAGCCTCGTGTCGTCGGGCCGCGTGGTCCCGGGCAAACATGTCTCGGCGCCACGCACCATCATTGGGAAATTGAATCCTTTGCGGAATGTTGGTGGTGGTGGGAGTATCAGTGGTCTTAGGGGCGGCGGCGGCGGTGGTCATGGTCATGGTCATTCGGCTGACACCATGTCCGTGGTCTCCAAACAGAAGGACCTGGCGGATCTCGATGTGTCGGATCGTGAAGTCAGGCCTGAAGACAGTATCAGTCAGATCTCGGTCGAGAGTCGCAGGAGTAAGAGGAGCAGTAAGGCGAGTTGGCACTCACGGCGATGAACTTGAAGGGCGAGATGAGGAGTTGGGGGAGGTACAGGGGCGATTTAACATCAGTATCAACATAACATCGGCATCAGCATCGGCATCAGCATCGGCATCAGATTGAAACGGGATCTGAATTCGATTGAGGCGGGATCTGAAGGTCGAGATGAGGAGTCAGGGGAGCCACAGGGGCAACATCAACATTAGCATTAGCATCAGTATTAGATTGAAGCGGGGTCTGAATTGGATATATGTGTATGGACGTGACAATACGGACATGACAGAATAGACTCGAGACTGAACTGAATCCCGGATACGAGAATCTCAACAAGCTGAAATACGTGAGCAAGTGAATAATAGATGGAACGAACCAGAGCATAATGATATACTTGAGAATCTTGTCAGAGAGTATAGTTTCGCCTCGCCTCACCTCACTTTAGCATTATAGTCTTTATATATACAGTATTTGTGTGTTTGTGTGTACATGTATGTATAATTATATGTATATTATCTTCCGATGTCTACATGTCCCGTGCTTACATGTTATAGAAATACCTTACTCAGAGTGGATTACACCAGATTACCTCCCACCTCCTAGGTAGGTATCTAGGTATTATTACTCCGGATTGCATACCGAGTACGGAGTATTGCGTTTTCATACCGTTTGCTTCGACATACTGCAGTGCGGCGTGGGTTGGCGTTGGCGTTGCTCGTTGCTCGCAATGTGGCCAGTCAGCGTGCGATGTGCGACGGAGGCAATTATAAAGTACAGAGAACTGTATGTACGGAGTATGTATGTACCACCTGGTTGGTGCCTGATATGTATACCTTAACCTTTAATAGCCTCAGCGTCAACCTCAGCCGCAACCTCGCCTCGACCACAGTCAGTCAGCTTCAGCCTCAGCTTCGAGAACCACACCCAACACCACGACCAACTCCTCCCTCCTCCCTCCTCTATATCTGCAGAAATCATCAATCAGCAATCAACAATCAGCAATCAACAATCAACGTCGCCTCCCTGTCCAGGCCGAGGGCTTCGTCCTCACATCTCAGGCCTGATTAAGGCTGGGATCGGACAGGACAGAATCCGACCATGCTGGCCGTTGGGCCTCTTGCCCCAGCCCCAGCCCTAGCTCCAGCCCCAGTTCGCGCTGACCATCTACATCTAAATCTACATCTGCACCCTAAACCTTTTACCCGCAGTCGGACGGCACCATCTACCGGACCGAGTCGTTGCCAACTCGACGAGATTGATTTGATGGAATGTGGTAATGGTAATGGTACAGTCCCCATCTATTCCAATTCAGCAACGCCGACAGCGGCAGCGGCTCCGTCGACATCGTCAATTTCCACTTCGACCTCGACTTCGATCTCAAGTTCCACTTTGATCTCGACTTCGACTTCGATCTCGACTTCCACTTCATCATTATACAGCACGTCGGCTTCGCGCTGGAAAGCCCTGACCACCCGGGACAGCCAGGCTAGTGGTGTGTTCGTCTACGCAGTCCTCACCACCAAGATCTACTGCCGGCCGGATTGCAAGGCGCGGCTTGCACGCAGAGCCAACGTCGTCTTCTACGGCACCCCCGACCAGGCAGAGCAGGCCGGCTACAGGGCGTGTAAACGATGTAAACCTCGCGGTCGAGGGCCGAAACATGAGCACACGACAGATGCATTGTCATCGTCAGGAATTGGATTCCCGCCCTGTTTATCCCAGAACCGGAGCACTCCTAGTACTGGTAGGTTGGCCGGCAAAGGCGATCACGACGACGTTGCCATGTCAACTCGTGCAGTAGTAGCTACGAATGGCGACAGCTCTGGCCTTGGTGCTGACGCAGGCACTGACTCGACGCAACCTCCGACACAGTTGCACACCTACAACTCAGACGCAGACGCAGACGCAGATGATATCCGGACCAAGATCTGTCGAGCGGTCCAGCTCATCCGAAACGCGGCGCTCGAGGGCACCACGCTCAGCTTGTCCCAGCTGTCCAAGGCAGTCGGCCTGAGCAAATGGCATCTGCAACGTGTCTTCAAGCGTCTCCAGGGCGTCACTCCGCGCGAGATGGCCGAGCAAATCATCTGTACAGTAAAGAACGAGAACGAGACCGAGACCGTCACGCCTCCGAGTCTCGCGCTCGCCGGGCCTCACAGTCGTAATGGCGGTGGTGTGGGAAATGGAAGTGGAAGTGGCAGTGGCAGTGACAGTGACAATTACCTGGCCCCGAGGGAATGGGCGACATCGACATCTTTCCCGACGACAAGTTCAAGTTCAACAGGGCCCGAGAAAGATCTTAATACCAATATCAATCCTGGCTATATCGACGCTCTAGACCCCTCCATCATCGACCCAGGCCTGGATCTATATACGCATGTGGACATGGACATGGACATGGATGTCGAAGTCTTGCTGGGAAACTTATTTCCAGAGCTCTATTCTGGCAGAGGGTACGTCGATGTCGATGTCGATATGGATGTTGACGGCAGGGGATGGCTGTCTGGGGGGCTTGCAAGTGGTGATGGTGATGGTGATGGTGACGGTGACGGTGATGGTAATTTGTATTCTTGCATCTAGAAATAGAGATAGAAAACAGACAGAATCAATACTGTACGGCTGTGTATGTACCAGGTACCGAGGTATATAGAGTCTGTACATGTTACGGAGTAGCATAGTACAGTGCGTTATCATAAGTTCTCGCCACTTGAGCGCGTTTTATCTCTCGACGCGTCTACGCGCACCAACTTAATAATCTTTCTATTACTTAATAATACCTCGTTGTCGCCCTCCAGGCGAGATTAACGGTAATATTAGGCGCGATAAGAAGTTATCTCTATATATTTAAGATAAGATCGTAGATACCTATTGTCACGAATCGTTCCTTCGGAAAGTCACGTGTTCGATCAGTGTTACTGACGTGCGAAAGAAGAGGCTTCGATGCGTATGCTAGAGTAAGGGTGTCTGTATTCAGAACGAAAACTATTGATGAAATGTATCACCTAGTTTGTGAACGAAGTTGACTACGGAAGGAGAGCTATAAAAGGTGGGTGAAGCCCACAACTATATAGACATAGGAGACTCATAACGCTCTGTCCTGCTCTGTTGCTCTGTTCCTAGAGCACCACAGAGCCATGGAGCACGCTACTCATGATGCTCTGTCCTGCTCTGTTGCTCTGTTCCCAGAGCACCCCAGAGCCACAGAGCACTCTTCTCCGTATTACGTGATCCCACGTGACCCTGGTCCCGGCTCACCTTCCTTCCCGAGTGGTCTCGGGGGGGTCAGATTTCCCTTCCTTGGGTTAGGTTCATAACACCTATAAGATAGATTAAAGGCGATTATTAAGGAGTAGAACGCTCTAGATTAAGAGAAGATCGATATTATAATTAGATTAATAGATAATAGGATAAATAGCGTTATTTTAGTCGAAAGCTAGTATATATGCTTCTAAGAGCCTTAGAAGGCTAATATATATATATATATAGTATAATAGGCCTATTAAACGGCTATTAATAGTAACTTATAGTACCTCGAACGGTTAACTATAGTGAGAGTAAGGTGGCGTTGAGTAAAGAGTGCTGTAAATAGGCGGGGTGGTAAAGTGGTGGGGTAGCGAGAACTTATATGTATATTGTAATTAGCCTTAGCCTTGGGAGCCGCCTTAGCCTAAGGGCTAAAGCCTTAGAAATCGAAGCCCCAACAACCACCCAAGGCTTAGGGGCCGACATCGGGTTCGGGAGGCTTGACTTCCCTAGGTTTACCCCTCAATCGCAGACACTGACTGACTCACCACTCACCCAGTTGAGGAAATATAGCGTGATCCAAGACGCAGAGAGGCCTGTCCTGTCCTCTGCGTCGAGTGTCTTCTTATTCTTAGATTGCAGACCGAGATGATCAACCAGTCTGAAAACTGAGCTGAGTCTATCGCAAATCCATATCCATATCCATATCCATATCCATATCGATCCATATCCATTCTGTTTCCATTTCATTTCTATCGAGCGCAGGCAGCGCGGGTGATCTATTGTTGCTTCACTTCTTGTTCTGGTCTGAGGACATATGAGGACATAAACACGGGCACCAGCACCACCAGCAGCAGAGCACGGAGTACATAGGGGTCCCTATCCCTTGGTCCCTTGGTCCCTTGGTCCCCGAGTCTGTCCCTGATCCCTCCAAACACTTCGGCCGGCGGACGAACCACAACCACAACCACAACCACAACCATAACCACAACCACAGTATCCTTAGCCACGCCCACGCCTACGCCACCATGGGCGTCTTCTACGAGACGCTCCCGCCGTCGCTCGTTCCCTGGCTCCTCGACCAGAAAGTCTTTTGGATAGGGTCGGCGCCATTGGCGGGCGACGGCCACGTCAACGTGTCGCCCAAGGGCGTATCTGACAAAGGCGGACCCTTTTTCGGCGTCATCAAGGAGCAGCAGCAACAGCAACAGCCGAGAACCCCTAATGAGAACGTCGAAGCCGAGGCCAACGCCGACGCCGACGCCGACGCCGACGCCGACAAGATCGGAAACGGAAATGTCTTGATCCGCAAGTTCTGGTACATGGACCTCACAGGGTCGGGCATCGAGACTACGAGCCACCTGCACGAGCCGGGCAATGGGAGAATCACCGTCATGTTCAATGCTTTCTCCGGGCCGCCGAGGATCCTGAGGATATTTGGAAAAGGTATGTTATATGTTACAATACATTACATTGTACATTGAATATGCTACAAGTGAATACCTTACTCTTGAAGTGTCTCTCATTCAAGTATTGTACATTGTACAGTACTGTTCGCATAGGAGGAGTGCTACCTGACTGTAGAAGTACGAGCAACACATGAAATACAGTACACTCCGTGTGCAGGTGGCATGGACACTCCATCGTCTTGTTCTGCCTGGTCACCCCCCAACTCCAAGCTGACCTCTCGTTTTTGTCCCTCTCTCCAGGTAACGTGCTCGAATACGGGACTCGGGAATTCAACGAGATCGTTGCGGCTCAGAAAATCACCATCATCCCAGGCACACGGTCCATTATCGTGGTCGACATCCACCAGGTTGGCACATCTTGCGGCTTCTCGATGCCGTGTTACAGCTTTGTCAGTTTCCGGCCCACGCTGAACGATTTCTTCGAGAAGAAGCTGGCCAACGAAAAGGCGGGGAAGAGAAAAGATGGTATTGAGGTGTGCGTGTTCTCCTTTTCCATGCATGTTCCTGTTCCTATCATATCGTGTCATGTTGGGCCGACCCACAGAGAAAGAGAGGAAACGCTAATATCGAACCGAACAGATATTGGGCGTCCAAGAATGCTTGCAGTATGGATGGCCTTCCCGGGCTCAAACGCGGCGTCAAAACTGGCTCGATCGAAAAGGTCCAACCGATCAAGAAAATGGTCGGGCGCTATGCACCGCTGAAAGGCCCGCGCAGGCCACAGCGCGTCTTCACCGTCGGCCATCTGATTCTGGTGGCTTTGCTAAGTTGTATGAGTACAGCCATCGTCATCTTGGGTCTGTTGCGTCTCGGGATTGGGATTGCCAGCTTCAAACCAAAAAGGGTATTGGTCTGATGGTAGAATGCTATCTGCTGCCCATAGACTGGCCTCTGCCGCCGGTTCAGCCCGCCGTACCCCAGCCACGGCCTTGCGAGGATAGAATAAGATGCTCATCTCCATTGTCGACATGCGTGGTTTTCCCGATCTTTGATGCTGGAAAGGGGGTCGTCTCAGGCGTTTTGACTGATAGATCGGCGGAGGAGCTAGTCTCGTCACTGCGACTCTTTTTTCGGCCTCGAAATTCTTCCTCCATTCCGTCATCATCACTGTAAGCCGGTCCAGCATCCGGATATGGACGTTTCCTGGGGCTGGCACTGGCACTAGCAGATTTGCCCTGGCATGCCGTGTACTGGGCGAATCGCCAGCAACGTTCCGGATTACACAACTCAGTTTCCATCTGGTTGTTCATGAAGAGGCGCAGCTTTTTGGGGATATTCAGCACTAGAAAGCCTCGAAGCGTGTCGAACACCGTGTATGCGAATCGTGCGAACAAGAACTGGCAGACAGGTGGGGAGGCACGGATTTGATGTATTTCAACGCCGTGATAAAGATCAGCAAACTGTGAGCCAAGTTGGTAGTTGAGGCAGTACACAATCAATCGACCGTCCAGAGGTACGATGGCAAAACGCTTCGCATCAAACACGGTATGAATGTCGCTTCGTAAACGGATCATGTTGACTGGGGCCTTCAATGCGTCTGCTCGGGCTGAATTCATGTACAACGCCAGATTGTTATCAAACCACCTCCTTTCAGAGCTTGGGACCAAGTGTGCATCTTCAACGCCCTCCTCAAATTGTGTGACTCGACAAAGATTGGAGTCATTCGGTTGTGAAGTTTGCTTGAATGATGGGATCTGCTGCCATGAAGGAGGGAGTTTCCCATATGGAAAGCGCCAGTGTTCGAATGTCGGTGTCACAGCATAGTCCAGTTCACTCGGCTGCCGTGATGGGTGGTAGTAGTATGATTCTTCTCGTAAGATTTTTTCGGACGACGAGACAGAGTGTTGGCCCTCTCTGTCTGAGCTGAGAAAGCCGTCCCAGTGGTTGCCAACGAGAATTCCGCAAGCCACAAGAACAGTCTCATGATGAACGCCGCCTGCGTCGAAAGGAGGGAAAGCTAGGAGCGGGAGGTCCTGACCAGGGTGTTTGATGGAGATGGACAAGCAAGCAGGCTGTGAAATCGTTTTCTGTGGATGGGAAGGTGGCGGGTAGGGCGACCAAACAAGCGTGGGGTTCTCATTCGACATTCTGAATTCCCGCAACGGAAACGAATCAAGGTGTCTGCTATTGTGACTGTCACGGCGGACGTTGGAGAACCGTAGAGTGTCTCGAAACACGATGTGTTGCAGGCATGAGTATTGCAAGCATGAGTGTTTGAAAGTAGGAGTGGTGTTGCAAGTAGGAAGGAGTGTTGCTAAGTTCTAAATACACAGAGGGGTCCTCAAATACCCAGCAACGGCGCTAGGCTTAATCGGGCGAGTGACCTGCGTGAGTAGAGCTTGGCATCAGCATCATGACATCATGTGGGTGTAGTACTGTACTGCGCCAAAAGTACCTAGTTCGCCACACTTGTATGTTTGTAAAGAGTCAAAAGAGCTGAGCCCTTACAGTCTCACTTGCCACCTACTCGACACATCTTTACCGGTCAGATGAGAGTTGGCTAGTGATGGAAAACTCTTGAAAATGACTTCTCTGACACAAGCCTATCCATGCATGCTACTAACATACGTATACAATACGATGCCCAATTCAACGCCGGGCTCAGAACATCAATCCTTGGTGCATGCAGTACAGTATCCGTCCTCGCTGTGACCTCTGACCTCTGCTTCGTCCCAATTCTGCCATCCGACCATTGACCACTGACACCAACTACCAGGCCTAAATCTTGGTCCGTTTCGCTCCCGCCGCATCCATCAACGCATCGTCCTCGCGTTTGCGTTTGCAAAACTCCTCGAAACTGTTGCCCTCTTTGATCCACACGTCCTTGACTTCCCACGTCCGTCGATCCCATTCGGCCGCTTTGGCAGACCATTCTTTCATCGCCCGCTCGTTCTCTTCTCTGTTCTTGTTGATCCGGTCCGTGTATGGCTTTTTCTCTTCTTCCGACAGGGCAGCCCACATTTTTCCAAGCTCGATCCGGACTTGGTCGCGCTCGGATTGTTTGCTCCTCTTCCCAGTCCTTTTCCGTTCTTCTATCAGATGAGTCTTGACCCCTTCCCAATGCTCGCCGGAATACAAGAGGAAGGCATTGACCGTTGCTCTTTGAGGTTTCACCGGTGGAGGGCCAAGGTCGTCGTAAATCCGCACCCACATGGCAGCATCCCACGCTTCTTGAAGCGAATTGTCTTTTTCTTTGACCGGTCTTGTAAACGTGCCAGCAGGGAGTAGCTCGTCTCCTTTCCTTTTACCCCCTTGCACCATATGAGTGTCCATCAGTGTCAAGTCCACTGGGACAGAAGACGCCTTTTTAGGCACGGCAGGTGGCACCAGAGTTGGTGGGATGGCGACTGTCCCCACCATTGACTCGAAGACTTCATGAGCTGCCCGGAGACCTGATAGATATGCGCCATGTACAGTAGCGGGATGGGTGGCGATGGTGGCTTCACCGGCAAAGAAAAGATTCTGTATCGGGGCAGCAATGAGATCGTAGTCGCCTGGTCTGGCCTCAGCAGCGACGTAAGAGTATGTGCCCCTTGCAAACCGATCCGAACCCCACCGAGTGACGATGGATTCCAGCGGCAGTGGTACGTTCGGGGCGCCGAACACGTTTCGCAGCTGGGCCAAACATTGTCCAACCAGCTCTTCATCACATACCTTTTCTGCCTCGTGCGCCGCCTCTCCAGCCATCAGCGCGATCAACACAGGGAGACCACTGGTCGGGATACAGTTCCAAAACAAATAGAACTGGCCGCGACCCTCTTTGTAATCAGTCTGGTGGAGACCTTGTCCGGTGCGAGGGCCACGAAGAAGGCCAAACATGTCTCTGTCAACATCCCAGAAAGGCCGCTCGAAAACAAGGATGACTTTGTTGAGCAATCCAAACCCCATTCTCCTGATAGCATCGCGCTTCCACTGGGGTAAGGGAGGTTCGAATTGGATGGATTGCTGTTTCAGCACGCCCAGAGGCGCGGTAAAGACCACCTTGTCAGCCTCGATGGACTGTCCGTCCTCACATGTGATAGTGGCCCGGCTACGCGACCCAGCCGCACTGTACCTGATACTCTTGACCGGCTTGTGAGTTCTCACGTCAAGCGGTTCTGGGTAACGCCACAAGGCCCGTGGCACTTGTTGATATCCCCCTACGACTTGGGCATGTTCGCCCTCGAACTCGTTTCCAATATCCTGGTCCCAGCTTCGAAGGCTCAGCTTGTCCACGTTGGCGGCGTTGGCATACTCGAGGTTCGCAAAGTGCCAATTGATCAACCGAAGGGCATAGGGTTTCAGATCGAGAAACTTCTGATACTGATCAATACCAGTATCCATCACGGTGCCGAGAGATTGATTGAGCTTCATGGCGAGGTCATCAAGCTCAAGCGTTTCATCCATCCGAGTGGTCTTTCGGAGCAAGAATCCGAACTCTTTCGCGGCTTGTGCCGCAGGCAGTTGCATCTTGGTTTCCATGTTTGTGTCCACCTCTTCCGAGGACTTGTCACCCTTAGCGGCCCGATGGCCTGCACCTCGTCTTCTTGATTTCTTACTTGGCAACAACTGATCAATTGTGCCCAATGCAGTAGCTTCTTCGTATTGTTTGATTGTGAGCGACTCTTCATTGGGAGGATCACGCCCGCCATCAATGAACTCCTTGTCACCTTGCGCAGTCTTCTTGACGGTATGCTTGAGGCGGTAATGCCCGGTCCGGTCTAGGACATCATTGTAGAGCCGCTCGATCATCGCGTCGTTCACGCCATTGACCGGGGTACCATCGATGTCGTAGAGTGTAGAAAGGTCTCGGAGGAGGTGATATTCGAGGGCCAATTGGCCTCGAACAATGGCATTGAGGGGATTTCCGCGTTCGAACCCGACAATGATGTGAGCACCCATCTCTGCCGTGGGCCTTTGGTCGGGAGATAATTTTGAAGATCGCAGGCTAGTAAGTGGATGTGAGTAAATACGCCCACCTATTCTATCGCGACCTTCGAGGACAATGATCTTTGGAGGAGTCCGGTCTGGGTAGTGGTGAAAGAGATTCGTGAGTTGTCGTGCAGTACTCAGACCTGCCATACCGCCTCCGATCACCACAATGGTCTCTCGAGGGGATTCCTTTTTGCGACCTCGACTCACAGGCTTCGGCATCTGGGGAGGCTCAACGCAGCCGAAGTTGATGTAACCTCGCCGCAGGAGCCATTCGTACGCAAAACAAGCCAGGCGAGTCCATCGTTCGTCTCTTGCACAGCCAATTGCCTCTTCGAGGGTGACGCTGACGCTTGGGTTTCGAGTCCACAGCCTGAGAATGCCATTCCGAATGTTCAGATACACGGTTACGTGGGAGTAACACAACTTGTCCTGTAACAACTTGTGCTCATCTTCGTGCAAGGCATACGGATTCAGCCTCGATGCTTCGGCGGCGGCCACACATTGGCTGGCATATTCGGATGGAGATAACCGGGGTGGGATGGACGATTTCGCTCGACAGCTTGCAGGCGCCTGTAGGAACATATAGGGGCTTACTCTGTCCGAGCTTTCGGCTTTGGCCTCCAGCTTGAGTGAGATTTTGGTCTTCGGGTCTGCAATTGAGGATGCGACCGACCCCGAGGTCATGGAACTATTGGGGGAGTCACGGTTCTCGGTCTCATGTTGCAGACTTCTGAGAATTGCACCTGGTCCACCGGAAGAAGAGTCGTCATCGTCGTCGTCTTCTTCCATCTTCACCACGGAGTCCGAGTCGGAATCGTCGAGCACGGCTTGGCCATGGCTGGAATCGATCAGAATCGCAATCCCCTATATGCATACTTTGACCATGTTGGGATAACGTGTCCACTCGTACCTTGCATGATCCAAAATTGCCATCCCCGTCATTTCCATTTCAGGCATCATTGTAGCCATGGTTTCTGGAGGATTGGAAAGCGTGATTGCAGCCGCCATCGACATGTATTGGGCTAATGAATGACTAGATATTGGCAACCGCCGATGGGTAAGATGGTAAAAGTATGCCAGGGAGTAAATTGAATGATCGAAAGGAGTATCGAGAGAAAGACTCTGTGGGACATTAGCATCTGTTGTGGAATTGTGGGAGTATCAATCTTGTCGAGTTCTCGATACCTTGTGTGTGTACTCCGTACGGAGGACCTCTATGGGATATGCTCCACTGATATCTTGCTCTCGTCAAATTCCTGTGTCACTGCTGCCATGCAGGTCTCGTCCCGGTAGGTAGAATCCTCCACGTCGAGCGGAAAGAGGGTGTAGACGGGCGACGAAGCATTATCAGGCCACTGGGTAGAGGTGCGAGGATGGGTAAGAGTGAGGTCAAGAGAGATGGATCTGAGCCATCTTCGCCGCCACTAAAATGGCACCCAGCCCTCAAATGTCTCTTCTAACCTCAACCCACCAACGATAATGCCTCCGATGCACAGATATCATCAGCACATGTCTAGCAGAGGCTCCTTTGATGATTATCTCACTTCTAATGCCTTCCTAAAGCTCTCAGACCGAACCCTGATGCAGTTGGCCTCGAAGTCATCCCTCCTGCTCCTCCTGCAAACCCCTCATTGCTACACCTCGAGAGCTTCTCCTGCGCTGGCCTAGATATGCCCACTACAGCCTTGAAAATGAAGGAACTCATGAAAAACACCTCATAACACTCGTTTCCAGGCGTCCGTTGAGTGTCAGCCTCATCCGAATTTTAGCCCAACAACTTGGATGCACATTGATGACCGGTGAAAAATCTGCACCAGCTGCCATCTCAGCCTTATCCTTTTCATATCCACCTCCGCTGCCTCACCGACTCTTCCTAGAAGCTCAAACCCTTTTATATCATGGACACCTCATACACTCTTCTCATAATGGGCTACAGTATGGTGGCTTTCACAGTCTGTGACAGTCTTCAAGTGAAAGTACATATGCCTGCGTGGCCAAGAGCGGTACCCCCACGGTGAGATTGCCAGTTGCAATGTCCAAAAGTATCAACACCACTCTCCCATAAATGATCCGAAACTTATCGCCTGCTCCAAAACACTATGTCAATATTCTCGTAAGATGTCCGATTTTCCTGTCGATGCTCACAAAGAACAGACAATGCCTATCCTGACGCGACTGGGAGTACCCCTGTGATCACCCACCGCACCGTGCTATGCTCATAGGAAGCTGTGCTATCTTCAGCCTGACCCGGACCCGGACCTTCCGATCAGTCCAACGCCTCAGCATTGGGACACAAGAGTCACATAATAAGTTGAAGAAGGACGCAGTTGGTGGCGTTAAGAGTTTGAATGTGAATCGTGCTACAGGAACATATTCCACTTCATCTGGAATGTCATGTATACCATAGCATTAAGGTCTACAGCTAGCAATAACAGAGGTGTCCATGATTTTAGTCTTTGATTAGGTGTGTGGTTGTTTGTTCATTCGTGCACCCAACTACAAAGGTGCCAACGCGTAAGAGTGAAGGCGCAGGTTGCAAGTCCACACACTCCACGGCCTTCATGACCTCCACAGCCTATAATCTTACGTGCCAACCCACGAGCCTACCATACCATACAGACCGAGCCTCAATCGTGACTCTTGATATTATCTTTCACGTTTGTGGATTTGTTCCTCCTAAGCTTCTCGAGGCGCGCAAGTGGGGTTCAACTTGCCCGCAGGTGAGCATCATTGTTATTGACCGAGTCTCGATGACCTGAAAACACAGTCTCCAAACAACCACTGGCAACCTACGTACATTGGCAAACGAAGCGCCGACGATTGTCATGGCTTGTTAAGGATTTGATGTTAGGATACATCTGTTCCTCTCGACTATCTAATGACCAAGTCGAATATCTATCAGCCGTACATGTTTCGCTGCGCTACGAGCCATTTCCGTCTCCAGATCCAACGTATTTCGAACTCCTCCCTCTCCTTCAGAAAAGCCAGAAAGATGGCCACTGTCCAAGAATCGATCCCACATGTCATCAGAACCGCCGATGACCCTCGACAAGATGGTATCTGGACAGCTCGACTCAGCCAGATACAGCCTATCAATTCCAAGATACGCTTATTGAGACTCAGTCTCCCAAGAGATGGGGTACGTTCTTTTCTTCTTCAATGGGTATAATCTCGTGGCGCACTTTATGAGCATTGCCATCAAAGCAATCCAACGACAAGTCTGTAGGGTCAAGGTATATGTCGTACCCGCCGACACCGTTCCCTGCCTCTTTAGCAAAGTTTCACTACCTGGGCTCTGTGGGAAGGAGGCTCTACTTTCTCAAGACAGTCCTTGAAGGACGATCCGAGCCGTCTTCAATCATTGGATTTTGAGCAGTCACAGTTATAGGTTTTCTGATTCAAGTATTGTGGCTCACATTGAGACGAATCTAGTAGCCGCGCCTCCGCCATCTCCCAGGCCAGTACATAGACCTATACATACCCAACGTCGACGTTGTAGGTGGATTTACCATCACCTCGCCTCCTCAGGCCGCGATCCAAACACAGGAGGACCCTCACATTGAGCTAGCAATCCAGTCGTCCCCCACGAATCCTCCCGCGGCCTACCTATGGCGACCCGAGTCAGAAATCCTCAACTCCACTGTCACGTTCAAGGTCGGCGGAAACTTCATCTACCCGCCCCAGACACTGGATCCCAAGCAATACAGCCGACTCGAAAGAGTGGTCTTGATAGCCGGAGGGGTGGGGGCCAATCCCATCATGAGCATGATCTCCGCAATGCACGAAGCGGGCATCACGAACACCGCTGATGGAATGCCGCGAATCGTGAGAGTATTGTACTCTTCCAGGAGAGCAAAGAATTCTCAAGGCGATGGCGAGGAAGTCCTATTCGAAAGGAGACTGAGGAACATTGCCGAGCTGTGGAACGCCAGTAAAGATGTCGACTACAAGTACACTTTCTTTGAGACGAGCGGAGACCGTGCAGAGCAGGAAGAGCAACGGGAAAACGTTACAACCTGCTACAGGCGCATATCTCATGACGACCTCTCCAAGGCAATTGGACCGGAAAGCAGCCGAAAGGACACTTTCGTCTACGTCTGCGGATTGCCCACCATGACGGACGAGTTTGTGTCGCTGTTGAAGCACTCACCCGGAATAGATGAGAAAAAAGTGCTCTGCGAGAAATGGTGGTGAGGATAACATCTTAGGTAGACCAAGGAAAACAAAGAGCCTTGTAGTGGCCTTGGGCCAGGTTATTCTGGGCGAGAAGATGGTCAGATTCGGGTCTCGTGCCAAGTTAACCGTCCCTGTCTTCTTCGCCTCAGGTTGTACAGCTACCCTCTACCGACAAATCCATCAAGGCACACCCAAGATCATATGTAGCCTGTGCCAATCCCAACGCCGTGCGCGCAAAAAATGCCATTCGCAAAGACCTGGGCCAGGTCACGAAAATAACAGGGCCACGCTATACGTCAACAACAACCTTTCCACCATCCACGACGATCTGTTCGTCGATCCTACTCTCTGTATCACCCCATTCGATTCTTTTCCACGTCGTTATCCGGCCCTCATTCATGTCAAAGTCAAAGAACCTGACGCGGCGGTGATAACCGTAATAGCCAGCGTATCCGCCGAAGCCCGCTCCGCCGCCATAGCACATCCACAGGGCAGGCTTCTTCTCTTTGTTCAGCGCTGGCAGACAGTAGTCGTTGACGTGGTCGTGGCCACACGAGACCGCGACGATGCCTTCCTCGACCAAGGCGTCTTTGAAATTAGAGTTGTACGCTGGCGCCGTAGGGGGTTCGGTCCAGTTGCCCACCCAGGGAAGCTGATCCGGATTGCGGTACTCAGGCAGCGGTATATGGATGAATGCCAGGTCCATGTGAATATGTGTGTATTCTTTGTGTTTGCGCTTCAGGGACTGTGAAGTAGATTTGAACCAGTCGATCTGCGATTGCTTAAGCCAGTCATAGCCATGGTATTGGCGTTCATCAGGCGAGTAAGAATGCGTGTCGAGCATGTATAATGTCAAGGCGGAGTGGGAGGTTGAACCACGGCCAAGAATTTCAACGACATAGTTTCCGACTCCCTCAACGTCTTCAGGCCCGGCGGTAGAAAGTGAATATGGGAGGCCGTCCATGATGGCCATCGATTCGGCGCGGTCGAGATTGCCCTCATCGTCGTGGTTGCCGAAGATCCCGGCGTAAGGAATCTTGTATTTTGCGAACATCTCCGAATATTTGAAGATGGCTGTCTGCGCATCTGGTGCTGTATCGCCGTTCACTTGGTCCCCTGTCAGCACGACAAAGTCTGGTTTCTCGTTGTCAAGCAATTTCTCGATGAACTCCAAGGTGCGTGGGTCGGCTTCGCATTTTTGACCCTCTGGCAAAGCATCGCGGCACTTGCCCAGGCCCGTCGAAAGATGCAGGTCCGCCACCTGCATTATCTTAAACTTGCCATCTTTTCGAATTCGAGGTACAGGTTTCTCGACTTTTAGTGCCGGCCCCTTTCTCACAGTGAGCCGCGGCTCAGGTGTATCGCCATGAGCGTCAACAAAAAGACCCAGATCTTGGACCCGCCAATTCGAGCGTGGATCAACCGCGTCAGCCCCGAAAAGAACGTCGACTCCAGTCACAATTTTGCTCGGGTCGGTTTTCTTTGCGGATTTTTTAATCCAGATTCCACCAGGGCGGGACTCCCACCTTTCATCCTTTGAGAGAGGGTCGACGGATGATGGCTGCAGGCGACCAATTTTAATGTCATAGACTACCTCTTCATGTGGCCCTAGGGCGTCTTCACGTTTCCTCTCGACATGGAAGTAGGCTTTAGAGACATAACCACTGCCAAGGTATAAATCCTTGTTAATGCGATGCCAGTGCTCAGAATCAATTGAGCATCGACTGAAAGGATTGATTGATGAGCAGGTCACGACAGTCACATCGGTGACGACGAACCCGGGATGGTGTGCAGGCAGATGATTGTGAATGGCACTCGGGAGGACTCGGTATCGGTTGTCGAGGAAAAAGACGATAAACAGTAGGATTGATAGTATTACACCAAGCTGAATGCTGGTGCGTACCTGCGAGTATTGATCAGCGACTGAAAGTGGTGGACATTGAGCCATCTCGTACGATTCTCCTAGTCATGCTGGCATGTGGTTGGAGACCACGCCCGGGCGCGGGCTTGCTCTAGACGGACACACGCCTGGTCAACAAGCAACAATTTGCGCGTAGATGATCATCGGCTAGACTCGTGGAAAAGGGCGTTGGCGGATGGAAAGGTGCAAGGAACGGTTACACAATGCTGCATCTTCTGATTCTGTGGCTTGGATCGCCAGGATGTTGCCGCAAACGAATTAGAGAAATCTGGGGTTTCGGTCGACTTTCCGAATTCTGCATGCGGCTAAAAAAGTTTTGGGATTGCGGCCATGGAACCGCAGCGACGAACACACGTCCTTTCAGCACAGGAAGAGGAGGCCTGCAACTGAACGGGTGCAGTGTGGCATGTCCGGGGTCTTTCAGTTTCTGAAGCGAGCCTTTGGTTTCTCGACACGCCGATCCAGCAAGGATGTCCTTACAAATGTCCTGGCGAAGGACTTGACGCGCTTTGCGGGTATAACTTCCGACTTGTTCCTGGATGGACGACCTCTCTGACTTCTCTAAGAGGGCGATAGGGTGCTTGTGGATGACTTGCGATTAACAGCTCCCCTGCAGCGAAACTCCAAGTCTGAATTTCAACATGGCTCACTCTTTCATAATGACATTCTCGGCAAGCCACTTTCGCCTTTCTTTGTCCGATCGGGGAAGGGCGGGCTCTATAAGATTGATCATCCTTCGCTGGATCAATACGTCTCACTAACTCCGAGACTTGTCACGCCGGTGAGCTGGACATCGAAGGTTATACCACGCAGGGGCTTACTGGAGCAAGGTCTACTCGAACTACGCCTCCTCGATCGTCTCTCTCCTAGACATCCATCCCGCCCCATATGATGAGAGAATACCATCCAATGGCGCTTCGTCAAGATCGCTCGAGATATTAGAAGCTGGTACAGGTCATGGCAGCCTCACACTCCACGTTGCGCGAGCGATAGCGGCCGCAAACCCTCCCCCTCTTCACATCGAGTTGCCGCAACTCCATCCGGTTGACCCTCAACGCTCGGAACTAGCCGACAAGCGAGATATACAGAATAGCATCATCCAAGAATGGAATCGATGGAAGGAACGGCGGCGGGCTGTTTTGCATACTGTGGAAAAGGTGGTCGCGAATAGATTCCACGCGGAAAAAATCGTTCGGGGCTACCGCCAGGCGTTGTATTGGCCTCATATCGACTTCTACGCCGGGGATGTGAAAGATTGGGTTGAAGAACAATTCAAGCTGAGGCGTGCTCGTAAGTGGAATCTTCTGTCTAGGACCGAAGACAGCTTTCTGGACTATGTTTTGCTTGATATGCCTGGCGTACATAAGCAGCTCACGCATGTTCATTCCGCGATGCGTGACGGGGCGAAACTGGTGGTTTTCGTGCCCTCCGTGACCCAGATTGGAGACTGTGCCCGAGTGATCCAGGAAGGCTCACTACCTTTAACGATGGAGACGGTGCTGGAACTGGGAGAAGGAATCAGCAGCGGCCGGCGGTGGGATGTCAGAATGGTGATGCCGCGACGGGCCAAGGATACTCCCAAATCTGCGACGTCGACATTGGCTGAGCAATCAGAATCGGAGTCGGAGAATGAGAAGCTCGCCACTGCCAACATGAGGGATGGTGATAATAGCGTTGGGCAAGACTCGGCAGACGCAACCGCAGTTCCATTGCCGGACGAACAGCAGGATGAACCAGTCATGGTATGCCGTCCCTTGGTTGGCGAGCGGACGTTCGGCGGCGGCTTCATTGCGCTTTTCAGGAAAATCTCGCCCGAGTCTGCAGCGTTGGCTGTAGAGTGGCGGCGTGGCCAGACAGGTACGCGTTCCCCCCCCTTTGTTACTGTATCAAGCCAAAGAAACTCTCGATACTGACCGTACGCAGGGAGGGCCAAAAAGCGTAATCGCTAAATGTTGAGCTGCTGACCATGCTTCGTGCTGTAATACTTGTTATTGATAGGTACTCTTCGGCTCCCGAACCTTGAAGGACCAACCAACGAACTAGGCATTAGCAGAAACCAGACAGAGGAAGCATAATATTAGAAATGTATACTACTACTATACTGTATTCTCCATTGGTTTTCATTGGTCTCTCTTGTTGTCTCTACCTCTCAATAATAAGATAAGCTCTACAGACACTGGACAGTAGACCGGGACATGTCAAAAACCAGACCTATATCACCGACCGCAAAAAACAGACATATATCCCAAATCAAGTCCTGTGCGCCATTGACAATGCTGGACATATTCCTACCGATCTGCTTGCACACATCTATACCTCCTTTGCACGAGCTGGGCCGCCCCCCTCTCTTCCGAGACAACACTAGGAGTGTCAGATTCACTCCTCAAAGACCAAGAATATGGCAGTTCGGCTTCAGCTTGTCGATATTTATGGTGAGTTTGGCACGTTGGTTGCTTATTTCACACTGGCCGGAATAGCAGCTTTAGCCTTGTCCAGCACGTTTTCTGCAACGGGCATGGCTCTGCTCTTCAAGCCATTGGTCAACGGAGTTGTGTTGGTCTTCAACTTCTCCGCAATAGCCTTCAATCTCTTCTCTTTGAGGACACGGAAATAAGTGAAGAGCAGGATGAAAAGCAATTCCACTCGTTCCTTCGTCATCATGAGAAGACCTTGCACCAACAGACCCTTTACTAGTTGAGGCCCGATTCCTTTGAAGAGGGCAAGAGGCCCTTCGTGCTCGATGATGTAGGCCATGACCTCACTAAAACTCTTGAAGGGCTTGCCTTCGCGGGCTGGCGGAGGCCGGGATTGGAGTCCAACCTTTGCGACGATTAGTGGCTGGGTGGTCAACGTGGCTAGGGACTTGGAGAGAGCTCCGAGCACTGTGGGATGGTTAGTTAGTTCTTAAGAACAATTCTGCAAGGGGTCACTCACGAAAAGCCTCCCAAGGATGTAATCTGTCCCGTCCAGGGTACAAGATGTCTTTCAAACGCTGGTAGGCGCCATAGGTGATTGCTGGGTTGACACACAGCACTAGAGAGGCCTTCAGACCTCTCCATAGTCCGCTCCAGCCGTCCTCGCTGTGGACGACTTCTTTCCCTGTCTCCCAGAAGCCCTTCTTGTGGCCTTTCGGCTGCGTTTGCTGCCTTGTAGTGACGACTGCAACAGGGATCGTGAATATCTGTGCAATCGCTCCAGCGACAGCTCCCAAACCCAACTCGACTGCTGTGCCCGGATGCGTTCCTGGGGTAGTCTCATATTTTGTGTATAGGCCTCGCACCACCGAATACCAGTAGAAATACGCAAAGTTTGTGGAGGCTACACCGAGAAGCGCACCATGGAATCCCGAATATAGACCATGAATGCCCTCGTGTTCGATGATTTTTTTGATGGCGTCAAACGTCGACTCGTAGTGATGGTGTTCGGCGGTGTGCTCTACGACTTGGTTCCGCTTCTTGATCTGGACTTGTAACCTCGTCTTGACACTATGGTCCTGTTAGCTTCTCGTTACAGTGTAGCCATGTCTGGATCTTCGTACATATCAAGCGGGTATACCATAGCATTGGCGATAACTGCACCTGCCGCACCTGCAACGGCGCTCTCCCATGGTGCTAGGTCCGACGGCTTCGACATGGTCCTCTGCGACTCACAGCTGGGCTGTGGACAGACCCAAGTTCCCTTGAGACAAGCTTAGGCGACTTGTAGTTGGAAAGAAATAGTGACGTATCGAGGTAGATATCTATATGGCGACTGTTGCGCAAGATACTCGACTTTGGAGAATGATGTTGGCGGAGGACAATATGGTCGGCAGATCTGGGGGGTTGGAAACGACCACTAGCTGATAGGAAGGAGGAATGAAGAGAAGCATGCACACTATTACTATGAGAACATAATGATGGAGGGAACCTGGAGATCCTGATCTCCCCGAATGCTTGCCCGGGGAGGTGCACGGGGAGCATCTCTTTGGCGAATGGCTCGGAAATGCAGGCTGAGCGTGATGCCGAGGTACTGGCCATCCCACTTGTCCGCGAGACCGCCTTTCGGGAGGCTGGATTCCGAAACCCGGGCCGTTGCCGACTTTTGGCCTGACTGTACACAATGGTGCGGCAGAGCATACGGGCTGCGTAGTGCATACGGTGGAGCATATAACTTGTATGCGCTGGTCGTACTATCCTGAAATGACAGCCTTCCAAATTACCTAGGTAGGCATAGTACGACTTGGCGTGGGGCGGGTATGTCTTTCGAGTGCCATGGCACTTACCTGAGAACTTACCCTAGTACTAAGTAGTAACATGTGCAACACTCATATCTAGGTACTTCGTACAAAATATGTTCCTATTCGAGACATCGAGACCCTCGCTTATGGACGTTTTCTGTACCGCTGGACCGCTAAGTTATGGATGCGAAATGCTCAAGGCTCGAGAATGAAGCCCGCTCGATCGAGCAGACGATCCCTCGAGACCCTGTTAGCCGTGCCGCTCTTGAGGCTACCATCAAAAGCGCCGAGCTGTACCTCCAAGCCCTCCGCCTTACCGACACACCTTCCGATCGAACGAGGATCAATGCGAAGTGTAAACAGCTCCTGGCACAGGCGGAGCGGCTCAAAGCGCATCGAGATGGGTCTGCTCCTCAGAACCGACCTCAAGAGTCGAGTAGTGCTTCAAAAGCGCAACCGTCCCCTCGCGAACTCACCACCAGAGAGAAGATCGTGCTCCTCGAAGGGGCCAAATTGAACAGTTTCATCTTTAGAGAATGGACCGGCACACCTTCACCCGATGAGTTCACCCTCAAGAACGAGGAAAGTCCCTTCACCGATGCAACTCCACTCCCGCTGTCTTCAACCCAGTTGGAATCGTTTGACGGCTGGAAGAGGCCTCATGAAGCACTTTCACCGCTCGTAGGCCATACAAGAGAGCAGCTCCCATCTCGTGAAGCCATGACGCACTCGACCGAGAGTTTGGATCTTGTCCAGGACATGACATCGGACTGTTCAGTTGTTGCAAGCTTGTGCGCGCTAACGTCGAGAGTAGAACGAGGACATCTCAAGGTAGGCTTGAATTTGACCAACGTGTGTCTTATTGACCTGTGCTTAGGTGCTCCGTCCTGTTATACATCCATACGATTGCGAAAATGACCGCATATCCATCTCACCTAATGGAAAATACATCCTTAAGCTGTATTTCAATGGCTGCTGGAGGCGAGTTGAGATCGACGATTACCTTCCTACATCGAAGACTTCAAGGGTCCTCCACGTGATTGACCGCCGTCACCCGGGTTTGCTATGGCCGGCGTTGGTTGAAAAGGCGTATCTCAAAGTCCGAGGCGGCTACGATTTTCCCGGGAGCAATTCAGGTACGGATCTTGCGGTATTGACAGGATGGATCCCACAACAAATATTTCTCTACGACGAGGACTTCGATCCGGACCGTCTTTGGGAAGAAATAATAACGCATTTCCGGAATGGTGATGTGTTGATAACAATTGGGACCGGAAGACTGTCGCGGCGTGAGCAAAAACAGATGGGGCTTGTAGCAGAGCACGACTACGCCATCCTAGATCTGAATTCAGAGGGTGATGTAAGAGAACTACTGATTAAGAATCCTTGGGCTGATGGCGATGTATGGCGTGGAGCGGCGAGAAGAAGACCAAACCGGGATGACGACAACGATCCCGATACCACAACAGCAGGCGATGACATGATGCCCGGTACCTTTTGGCTGGACCTCAACAGAGTACGACTGCACTTCGAAAACATGTACATCAACTGGAACCCAGCTCTGTTCTCGTATCGGCAAGACATTCACTTTCCGTGGCAGCAAGGACTAACCGGGCCAACGGGTGACATCTTTATTGACAACCCACAATTTGCGATCAAAACACCTGATGATGGCGAGGTCTGGTTATTGGTGAGTCGACATTTCCGGACGGGGGACTACACCCAAGCAAGCGCGGGAAAGAACGGGTATATCAGTTTATACCTATATTCCCGGGACGGGAACAAGGTGATCTCCAGCAAAGGTGCAAAACTGCGTGGACCGTTCGTGGATTCCCCAAACACCTTGTTGCGATTTACGGCCACTGCCAGAACTACCTACACTGCAGTGCTGGTGGCGGAAGAACTTCCGGCAGGAAAGCTGAATTTCACCATCTCGGCGTTCTCGAAAAAGCCAGTGGTGTTGTCAGACGCCGAGCTTCAATACTCTCAAAAGCACAGCATTCAATCAGCCTGGAAGCCGTCAAATGCCGGAGGGAATTCAGATTCGGCAGATTATCTGTTAAACCCACAGTTTCGGTTCTCTTTGAACGTCGCTCAGAAGATCGCGTTAGTCCTCCGGGTCGATGCAGACGCCCAAGCTGAGGACACGTCCCAATCCCGGTCCCGGTCCCGGTCCCGGTCCGTCACTGGTAGGGACATCCATGTCAAAGCAGCCGTTGTCTACAGCGAAGGCTCAAGAATTACCCGACTACGAGCCAGAGATGTGATCGCGCATTCAGGCGACTACCGTCGAACAAATACTGTAATCGAGACAGAGCTGCAGCGTGGCAACTACACCGTGATCTGCTCGACATTCGATCGCAATCAGCACGCCAAGTTCAGCCTTGACCTGTACTCCTCATCGACGGATCCACATGCAGGCCTCACCAAGGTCCGGGAAGACGGCGATGGACGGTACAGCATCAAACCCGCTCCGGCGATATTCACCAATGGCGTCAACCGAATCCTTGCGCCATTGATAGTGTCGAGGTTGAGCCGTGTGACTTTCGTCGCTCGCCGTGATCTCTTTGCTGGTGTAGCGGCCTCCCAAACCTCGATGTTCAAAATGACGGTGGAGCAAGGCCAAGGGCCGTACAAGCGCGTCATTGCGAGCAGTGAGATCGATAGCAACGAGTTCAGTTTCGTGACGTCGTGGCTTAGGATTGAAAACGTGGATCTGCAGCCTTCCATGTGCGGGCCAGGGACCGGTGGATTATGGCTAGTCCTTGAACGATTGGCGCCAGGGGGCTATGGCGGAGAGGAGAGGCATGAGTTTCTGGGGGTTGAAATCTTCACAGACGAACGAATCGAATTGCGGCCTTGGGGTGTGGGCGACGGTTAAGTTAGACTTATATGCTTGTACGAGTAGGTTGGGTACCACCCGAGAAAATGCATACAGTAGCTAGTAGCTAGCTGCTCCAAGATCAAGTTCGAGGCTTGCTTCCATCCCAAGCAAGTGTGAACCTCTTTTAGCGTTGCGCTTTTTGATCTCCCTATTCTCAGCCAGCTTGCTTCATAACCAAGCCCTTCAGCCCCGGTACCAAGCCTCCATCCACAACTTTCATGCCGAGTCGCCTCGCACGGCCCAGGAAGCTTGCCAGGACGCCATCACCGCCACTGCCCAGCTGATACAGCCAATTCAGGGCATCCACTCCACCAGCCATCAGGAGGCCCTTCCCAAAGCGGTCACTCCCATATCGTTCCAGGACCATCGGGTCACCGAGGTCCATGCCATGTGTGACAGCATAGGCGATGGTGGAAGCAAGAGACTCGGCATCCGCTAGACCCAGGTTCAGGCCCTGGCCGGCGAGCGGGTGGACGGTGTGTGCGGCATCGCCGATCAGCGCGACCCGCGGGCTCACCAGGGTGGTGGCGTGGCGGAAGCGCAAGGGAAACGAGGCCAGCGACCCTTCCTGCACGCCCGTGACGATCGGCGGCTGCCTTGCCACCGGGGGTGGCGATGTGTGCTGCAGACGCCAGCGGAGTTCGGAGTCGAGCGTGTCAGGCGCCGACGCCGGGAGCGTGAACATGTAGTTCAGGTCGGTCTGGGACAGACGCAATGCCGCGTTGATCATCGACACCTGGCCCAACGGAGACAGAGACTTGAGGTACGTCGCGTGCTGAGGCGTCGTCGACCACACGAGCGACGCCCGGTTGTTGGGCAGTGGCAGGATCGCGATCGGCCCGCCCAGCTGGGGTAGGAACCGCTGGTAGGCCGTGGCACGGTTGGGCAGCGGCTCGTCGGAGAAGAGGTCGAAGCCGCCATCGCCATCACTATAACTACCACCATGGCGGGTGTCCGGGACAGACTGCACGGTCAGAGTCGCCACGACGCCGTGCCGATGGTAGTCCCATCCGTGCGACTCGATGCCCGCGAACCTGCGCACTGGCGAATTGAAGCCGTCTGCGCCGACGAGGAGACGGGCTGCAATGGTGGTGGACACATCTGAGCCGGCGGATTGGGATTGGGATTGGGATTTCGATTCCAGACCAAGCACCGGCCACATGGACAGATTGAGCCCATCACCATCGGCATTGGCATCGTCTTTGCCCATCGTGATGCTCGACACGTTCGTGCTGGAGAAGAGGGCTGAGTCGGCGCCGAGCTCGGTGATGCGCTCGAGCAGACCGCGGGTCAGATTGGTGTTCTCGGTCATGGTCGCCACCGTCTGCGGCGGGGCGTTGTGGCGCTGCGAGTCGGCGGCCCAGTCGAACTGGAGCGTTGCGTCGTTGGCCGCGTCCCAGACTTGCATCTCGTCGTACGCCTGCACCCGGCTTTGGCTGACGTGCCGCCACGCCCCGGTCTTCTCGAGAAACGAGACCGACGACGGCGTCAAGCTGCTGGCCCGGTTGGAGAACTGGTCGTCTGGAGAGCTCCATTGTCGCAGCCGCCCAAGGTCCTGGGTCTCGATCAATGCCGTCTTGAGATGTGACGTGATGGGCGAGGATTCTAAAACAGACAGAGTTAGACACACACGTTCAGCTTCCGGGGTTTGGGCCACGCTGCACGTACTCAGGGCGGCGAGGAGCGCCAGTCCCGCCGGCCCGCCACCGACTGTCACGACATCGTAGATCTCCGGCGCCGAGGAGATGCTGGATGCAAATCGTCTTCGTTTGAACGGGTTCAACGTCGCCTTGCGGCACTGTGCGCAGATCGCTGCTCGGCTGGTCGTTGCCGGTAGTGGTAGTGGTAGTCGCGCAGCTGTTGCCATTGCCATTGCTATTGCCAGGGCTGTGGCTAATGGCTATTATGGCAGCCAATCTTTACTCTTTTTTCTGTATCTGCCAGTATATCAAACTGCTGGTGAGGTCTGGCGGTGGAAAGTTGAGGTTGTCGTTTGACGTCGACGTAAGGATCTGAGATCTGAGATCTAAGGTCTGAAGCTTGATGAAATAACATGGAAGTTTGATATTCGGGCCCAATCGGGTCTAGTGTGTAGTCTATTCTGCACCCAATCCTCGATGCGCATGCAGCAACCTGTCAAACTTAAAGGTAGCCAGCCTTGCCCTTTAACCAGAAGGCTGCAGTGGTTTAGGCATACTATATCCGTACTGTTACTATATAGCATGCGCTCCCCCTGCGACCCTTTGATGGACAACATGGATCATTTCAACCTTGGACACAACCCAGCCAGGCTACATTTCAACCTTTGGCACCCCCGTACCCCTTTGATAGACAACATGGAACATTTCAACCATGGACACAACCCAACCAGGCTACAAACATTCAGGTACATCTATCGACCAGATCTCGGGCCGCTACAAATGATAGAATGCTAGATAATACGACATAGTACTGAGGATTACAATGGGTCAATGGAGATAGATATTGGTACAAAGGTCGAGGCTAACGGTGAGCATCAGCCCCCCATCACCCCTAGGACAGACTTCAATCTTGAGCACCAACCCCCCAACACCCCAGGACAGGCTTCAATCGTGAGCACCAACACCTCACCACCCCATGACAGGCTTAAATCGTGACACGTTGACTTGGAAAGACCATCCTGAACTCGACCATACCTCGTCTTCCTCAACCTTGACTTCTCTTGGATTTGGCAGCAACCCGACAATACGAACCATCGACATATGCCAAACAAGAGATTGGCGTTTCAGGAGATTGATCGTAAAATGCCCCGACATCGTGAAAGACATGATCCACCTCGCCGAACAAGACGACGTGATCTCCTATCTCAACCAATTTGTCCTCCAAGAATCGACAATGCAGTCGAAACGGGACCACGAGGTCGCCGGCTTCGTTCTCGAAATGAAGGATGGGCGGCATCTTCTTCAGATTTGGCTCAACATGGCTGACGAGCGCGAAGCTTTCCAGTTCGCCGTTGTCATCATGGAACGGGTAGCTGGCATTGCCCTTTGTGAATTTGGAGGCTATTTGGTGTGCCTCGGCCGCATCTTCGGAGAGGAGATGGACGTAGAAGTGGCCGGAGCTTCGGATGGCGTCGAAGGTCGAAGAGAGCTTCTTGATGTTGAACGATATCACCGGCCGAGGAAGCAAGGTGACGGTGTTGAAGGATGACACAGTGGCCCCTCGCCATGCTTTAGGGCCTCCTTCCGGACTTAGACTCAAGTCGGTTGCTGTGATGACGGCCACAGGATGCGGTACATGGCGCATCAATCGCCTCACCGCGTCAGACAGTTGGTTAGGGCGGGGATTGCCGGAGCCTGAGTTGAGCTTGTTCGCTTCGCCGGCTACATCTAATCGTGGACTTGTGCCCCCAGAGTGTAGTCTGGTTGCACTGGGTGCCGACGTGGTTCTGCCTGGGAGTGATCGCGGCGATTGCAGCCTTGCCAGACTTGGAGCCCTGGGAAGACAAGATCTTGTCTTCCAAAGTCCATCGTCGAGACTGCTGTACCGTCGACAGAGCTTCTGGAATTCTTGGGCTTGATGGTATTAGCTAGGTTCATCAGATGTGAGGTTTGATTCGAGCCGTACGTGGTGGAGTGGCCCGCTGTAGCCTAGAACAGAGGCGACTGATGCTGGCAAGATTGCCATGGCTTGACCGTGGTGTCATATCAAGCTGCCGATGGGTGCCGACACGTCCATGCCATCGCGGGCAAATTCAAGACTCGACCGCTGAAGAGACGTTCAGCAGAATAGAATGGTAGATGAAGTGAGCAGGGCAACTAAAGCTTAGGATGAGATGGTCCATTCACTGAAAGTGTTGGTAGATTCTCGTACCGGTGCTGGAAGCTCGCAAAACTTAAAGGAAGGTCACGTGGAGATAACCCCAATCTCCCTTATCGCCGCTCGTCGCTTCTTACCTGAAGGGGTAAGTTTCGGGGACGGAGCGCCTAACAAAAGGTGCCTGTGGCGCCTATAACTAGACCCCGTAGCCGCTGAGCAGGCCCGCAAGACATGTTCAGTTGATTTCCACCTCTTCAATCAACATACAGCTGGCAATCACTCTTTGCAATTCAAAGACCACGTATCGTTTGACTTGCCCTTTTACTCTACAACATGCAAGATATTGAAGAGGCAACCGTGCATTTCCGCAAATCGAACTTGACCGTCAAGTGGTTGGCAAAAGACCGATTGTCATTGCTTCAGCTGGCGGAAAAGTCAGGACTGACCCCGGACTATGGTTGTCGCTCGGGAGCTTGCGGCACTTGCGAAGTGAAGCTGTTGAAAGGCTTGATCGAAGGCTGCCTGGAGGGAGATGATGGCGTTTTAATATGCTGTTCCAAGCCCGCCAGCTTGGAGGTCGAGCTCGAGTTATGAAGTTATGACACGGCATTGCCAAACCACAGTCTGGTCGGAATAGGCCAGCGAGCAGTACATGATTTGATCAGCGAATCTATAATGGCTCATCCAACGGCCGAGTACCAGCTTGGCTATCAATCTGTCGCGTTTGCAGGAGGGTACAGAGGTACAAGGAACCCTTTCCAGGAAAATCTATTGCTGACGAACGCTTAGGTAGTCATGTAATATTTTCTGCTGGCTGCTGGCTGCTGGCTTGCACAGCTGACTGAGAATCATCGGTCTCTTGGTTGAGGCGGCCGCCATGACTGGCAGCGAAACCTCGCTCCATCCGTTTGTTTCCTGTTTCCTGTTTCCTGTTTCCGCAGCTGCTGCATCGAATGGCTGCACGACAGGCGTAGGCAATCGTACTAAACCGGAGGGGGCTGAGGCTGGAAAAAAGTGGTTGTGCAGTTGACATTGTACTTCCGGGCTCTGTGACCCAGATTCTTGTGGTTATTGATTGTGGTGATGATGACGAGCAGCCTTAGCCCTCCACGCCTTGTCAGGCACACCCAGAACAAGTCGAGGACTCTTGCAGTTCGCCTTGAAGTCAATGTTTGTTTTGAGTGAAGGACTTCCTTCCTGGAGTTCAATGTGATGAAATGGAAATGGCAGGCACTTCACCACCCTCGACCCTTCTTTGTTTTCCTACCTAGGTACCCTAACCTAGCTACTCACACATCCCTTCCCTGCGTCACTTTCGTGCATAGCATCACCCCCGACTCATCAAGCCATCGCTTGGTTGTCGACTGCCACAATACTTGGCTACCTTAGCTTCATCGTTGCTACTGTCACATGCTTATTGGCCTTCTGCGACATGTTGTTTGCAAGTCTTCGTCGCAGGACTGCTCCTGCAGTGGCATCAAGAGAGGCGCAGGGAGAGCAACAGATTCCGTCTGCGTATGACAGAGGTCGTTCGATTACTCTTCCTTCAATATCCCCTCGGAAAAGCTTATCCTCGCTATTGGGCTCGGCGAAGAGAGAATGGTCTACAACGTTGGTCTTATCCCTCACGGATGTCAGATCAGAGCTAACATGGTATGCAGACCTTCTCCAGTCAAGTCCGAGCCGGATGCCCTCGAGCGAGATCTGTATCCCGAGTATGATGCATCGAATTCGAATCACGATCCTCAAAGAGGCACTCGAACTCCCACAGTTGACAAATCCAGACGTTTTCGTCGAGCCCCAAGTCCACATCCCCTCAAAGGATCCATGACCTCGTTGGCGTCAAGGTTATCCCGATTAAATCGTGGAACATTGAACAAAACGCAGTCACAACCTTGCTTGTCGGAGCCATTCCCTCCAAGATCCTTTCTCGAGTCGATGGCAGACGCCATCAAGGCCCCGGCATCTCTGTTCTACAAGGAGAACAAACAAAGCGCCGAATCCCAGGAAGTAGATTCGTGCCAAAGCAACCAAAAACAAAGCCATAATGCAAGTCCAAAGAAATCCGTCCGATTTAGGCCCGGAAACTCAGTCATCGAGTCGAAATCGAGTTCCTTACCCATCGACATTCCAGAGGCACATACATCCTTGCCACCCGGCCAGTTGGAGACCACTCCTATACAGCAATGCTTCAAAACGGTCCTATCAGATCCTGTACCAACCGCACGACCTCCGGAGCCACAAATCATGAAATCATCCGCCGCGTTCCGTGAAGCAATCGCGACAACGGACCCTGCTGCCATTTTGAAGGATTTTGAGAAGAGTGAAGGAACCCAAACCCTACTGTGTGGGTTCCCACTTTCACCTGCTGAGCCGAAGGATACGCCTGATAATCCTTTCGAAGACCCATTCGACGTGGCAGACCTAGAAATAACACGCAACATACTCCACGAGCATGATCCCAGTTTTCAAGACAGAACACCACCGCCTTACCCGTCGGACTTCAATGCAGCCGAAAAAGGCATCCAAGATATTACTGATTCAGCCTCCGACGAGGGCAAATCGCCAAGGGTCCTACGGATTTGGAGTGAAATGCCAACATTCTCTCATATTGACTATGCACAAGACGCATTGCCCTCGAGTGGTCAAACTTCGCCTTCATACAGCCCCCGACATGTTGACAGCTCGAGGCAGTCCTGTAACTCCAATGAGCGGCTTCTCGGGTCGTTGGATGGCACACTCCCCAAACCTCAAGGGTTGGTATCGAGTCAGCCTGGAGACATCAACAAATGGCGCCGGAGGCCAACCCATGAGGATATCCGCAAGCGCTTCAGACAATCCACCTCCTGTTCCTCAGTGCAGTCTGACGAGGAAGCCTCGACTCCAGAACCAGCGTCCCACTCAATCGATCCAGACTGCCTCGAAGTAGCCGTTAGTTCTGTGCCTTCGAATGTTGTAGAACCAAGATGCCCGTCCGACACCATCGATGTTGTTCCAGCACCAGAAGGTGCACTAGAACTATCAAGAGCAACCCTTGACAAACAGATCCAGGGCCACGGAGTCCAGCCCCAGGATTTGGGTTTAGCTATATCAACAATCGCGCAAGGCACCTGGACTGCTGAGCTCGCCCTCAGAGGCAACAGCAAACCCTGCGACCAAGGAGATTACACACCAGTAACGATGTCATCGCAGGGGATGGCGTCTCAGCAAAAGTCACACTTCACAGGGTCTGCCTGTCGAGTTACCAAAGACCCAGTGAGCGGAAGTCCTTCTGCAACATCAAGACCGTCTGTCCCAAGATTTGCGCGTCAGGAAAATTTGCAGCGCACTCCCTCTCCTTCTTTCATTCCGCTACCCCTGTCGAGTCAACCAGCCGCACGCATACTTCAAGCGCCATATAGCGACCAGCATGGCTGGTCACCTTTCGAGGAGCATGAGTTCATCTTTGCAGCCCTGGCATTCATCCAAGGCTCAGACAAAGATTTTCGACAGCTCATTTGCCAGCCAAGTGGATTTTGGCAATTCTGGAATTGGTGCGACCTGCCTCAAGAGACTGCACCTTGCCAAAACACCCGCGGCCTGGTACTCTGGGAAATAGATGAACTTTTGAACACGATCAACGAGCAGAATCAGGCGCCGAGGTCAATCTGCACTCAAATGGTGGAGGATTTCAAATCACGGATTCGCCTGGCCTTTGTACGCAAACATAGGCCGCTAGGGGAACCGACCCCTCTCTTTGCATCAATACCCGCGCATCGTCCGGAGGAGACTGGAGAGACGTTTGATGACTGCACCACGACGGAAGGAGGAACGCCCTTGCTCGAACATGACGAATATCCATTTTATCTCAGTCTAAATGATGTTTCCGAACCAGTAACCGGTGTCAACTCGAGTTTGATGAATCTTGATCTCGCTGGCCTAGCTGGGTCTTCAACAAATATCGGTGTTCTGACAGAAGAGGAGAAGATTGCAAAGGCAAGCAAAGTATTGGAGAGCTTCGGATCCCACGGAAAGAGCCATGTGACCAAGACTGCCAGGCTCGGAGGTAAAGGCTCAACTCCCTTTACACCTGAAGCAGAGTCCAAGTCCAGGTCTCATTCACCCCTCCAGTCCACCGACCGAGAATCTACTAAGGATTGGAGTAATCGTACAAGGACTACCACTGGAGAAAGCAAATGGTCATTCACGAGTAAGCTAGCCCAAGGAGGCTCCGACAAAAGCAACACAACAACATGTTCGACGCCACCATCTGAAGTAATGGAAGAAGATGAGAAAATATGCCGAGGACTCGTCTGAGATTCAGCACAGCGGCATTCGACGGAATAGACGTTCCAGAACGTCGTGCGGGCGATTGAAGCGTATCTGATAAGAAGGCCGCATTCATTAGGCAGAATGGTTGACCCAGAATGGGATTGTTACAATTGATTCCAATCAAGTGAGTGCTATGGCTTGCCCAAGTTATCTGAGAGAGTATAGATTAGACAGAGATGTATAGTCTATAGCTGGTATAGAACTAGATTATCACGGAGGCCTAAGGCTTGGGTTCGCTCCCGCCCATCCCTTGAGCGGCTTCTCTGTGTTCTCTGTGTTTTTTGACGCTTCCTTCCAATCCCAAGAGCGAGGCGGGATCACCCGGAATGATCATGTCAAAAGTATCTCGAACCACGGCATATTGGTAATAGCCACATCTGGCGATGGGCTGAGTCTTTCCGACATCGATCTTGCCGTCGGTCAAGACACTCTCGTCGACATGGACGCCGACGACCTTGCCGATGACGACGTCGACGGTGCCCATGGGGGGATTGGCGGGCAGGCGCAGCGTCGAGTGGTACTCGCACTCGAAGCGGACGGGACTCTCGGCGACCATGGGCACGGCCGGCCTCAGGACGCGCGAGTAGACTTTCGTCAGGCCGGCGTGCTCGAACTCGTCGACGCCGTAGGGCAGCTGCTCGGCGGTCGTGTTGACGGCCTCGCGCAACGGCCACGTGGCCAGCTGCCAGCAGAAGACGCCCGTGGCCTCGGCGTTGCGCACCGTGTCCTTGCGCGTGCCTTGGGCGGTCTGGTTGGCGCTGAACATGACGTAGGGAGGGTCGAAGGTGAGGTTGTTGAATTGCGAGTAGGGGGCGAGATTGGCTCGAGTTTGGCTTTGGGTTTGCTTGTCGTCGTCGATGACGGTATTGTCGGTGTTGTCTGTTGGTGTTGGTGTTGGTGTGTTGGTGCGTTGGACATGGTCATCACCACTGGCTGCAGTCCCGGTGGAAGTGGACGTGGACTTGGATGTGGACGTGGACGTGGACGTGGACGTGGACTGCGGAGGTGAGACCGTGCTGATCCAGCCGATGGGCCGGGGCACGACGCAGGCCTAGTCGGTAGGGAACAGTCAGTTTCAGGTTCAGAGTCAGGGTCAAGGTCAGGGTCAGGGTCAGGGTCAAGGTCAGGGTCAAGGTCAGGGTCAGGGTCAGGGTCAGGTTCAGTGCCGGAGCTGGAACCGGTGTTGTGAGTTCTCCAATGGCGGAGAGGAGAAGTTCTCCCAAAGAAACGGGCAAGGGATCTTAAGAGCAAGAGCAAGGCAAGGAAAGGAGGTAAAGAGACCGCGGGAACTAGGTTGCACACCTTGAATGGATCGTGTGGAAGATTGTGCTCTGTGCGACCAGGCTCATAAAACATGGCGGCGATAATGACGACGACGAGCGACGACGTTGATGCCGGTGAGGACGCACTGATACCCTAAACTGAGGACGAGAAGAGTGGTCTTTTGCGTCGAGCAGGACAAGAAATCGAAATCGGTTTTCCAGGTAGTAGGTAGTGTGCTGTCCAGAGATATCGACGTAGACCGTAGACAGTAGACACGGGGGTCGTGGTTGGATAGTAACACGTAGTACAACGCCACGTCGGCAGCACCAACAACAACTTAAACACCAAGCACAGGGGAGAGACGTCGATGAGGTCTAGATCTCGACAGACTTCAAGGCTGGGTATCTAGGTACCTAGTGCCCAGGAGTCGTACACTTCACGTTGGTGGTTTCCCAACCGTCCTTTTGTCACAACCACTGCATGTAACATCGGCGCCTTTCCAAAGGTCAGTCGGGCATTTCAATCATTACCATTTGCGGGGGGCGGGGTCTTTTTCATGTACGAGTACGAGTACAGGTACCGTGGAGAGGATCATGATCCAGGATCAAGATCCAGGATTCCAGGGAGTACGGAGTAACCCCTCACCCCTCTCTGGATTGTACTCTGTACTCTGTACGACGTCAACGACGTCAACATCTCGAAATTACACGTACAGTAGCGTCGTCTAGCGCGCCGATGCACCGGCGACACCGGGCCGGAGTGACCATACCGGCCCTGCAATGGCTCCACAAATACGGAGTACTGCGTACTGCATCGCTCTATGTTGTGGAAGCTGAGGAAGGTCGAAATATATCGACCCACATAGACTATATCCGTGTGATAGTATGCGCCCTGATACTACTCGATGGCTCCTACCAGCTGGTACTGGCATGCTCACTCTCGGAATACTACTCGGATGTATGTATTCTGTCAATCTTTACCTAGGATTTGTCCCGGGAGCTATTGTCAATCTTTACCTAGGATCTGTCCCGGGAGCTATTGTCAATCTTTACCTAGGATCTGTCCCGGGAGCTCTTGTCAATCTTTACCTAGGATCTGTCCCATGAGCTCCTGTCAAAGACCCGCATATAGTGTACGTAAAGCCGAAGCTATACAAAGTATATACGTAAAAACGAGGCTGATCCACTCACTGGCCGACAGAGTCGTCGGAGTCGGTGGACTTTTCTGACCTTTACTTATGTAGATAAAGACATCGGTAGTTCACTCTGCCAGACCAGAGCTGTTCAGTCTGTTCCTACTTCATACTTCCAGGGCTGCTCAATCAGTTTCTACTCGTACTTCCCTTCCACCTAGCCGTCGGTAGCAGATTTCAGTGTGCCCACGTCGCTCCAGTATTCTGAATATCCTCCTGGTGCCTGCTTCGCTCAGCCGAAGCCCGCCAACATGTCATTTCCTTCATGGCAGTGCAAGCCTTTCTCATCGCTGTTCATCCTTCTTGCTTTCTACCAGTTCCTCTGTGTGCAACCTGTAGGCGCCGCCACGGCCACGGCCTCGACCACGCGACACCCGCCCCCCGGCTCTGTTGACTGCAACGCGAACACGACGGCTTCAACTGAAACAAGCTGCCCGTACCCAAACCAGGAGCAAATCTACTCGATCTTCAACAGCCTCCAAGGACTCCAACCCAACTACACGGCCTTTTTCGAGCACGTTGCCGAGAACGTGGATTGGACGATCCAAGGCACCCACCCACTGGCAGGACGCTATCAGAACAAAACAGTCCTCGAGAGTACGTTCAAGCGTATCACTTCAACCGCCGTGTCTGGCACGTCCTTTGCAGTCTCCATCATCCATATTGTGGGCGGTGGCTTGGAACAGTGGTCCGTGCAAGAATTGGAAGTCAAAGGAGTCTGTCAATCAGGTAGGTATCAATCACCTTCACCTCCCACCTTTGCCGTGCTTTGAGCTTGATGTTGTCAGACATCCCACCCTTGCCGTGCTTTGAGCTTGATGTGGTCAGACAGTGTCTCCCACTTGGATTGTATTCTAACACCGCTCAGGTCTGGTGTTCGACAATCGGTACGCCTGGGTCACGAGATGGGGTCCTGGAAGAATCATTGTCGAGGCAAGAGCTTACCTCGACTCGGCACTTGTGGCGACCGCGCTCATCCAGAACGAACTGGGTCAGTTCACATATTCGGATCCCAGACCGGATATCATTCCCTGGACCTCTTTGACGCCACAGGAGCTGGAAAGAGCTACCGGGTTTGACAGCACCGACATATAGAGAATAGGGGTAAGATAGTGGTGCTCTAGGCCCGCCACCTTGGTCCATCCCATCTCTCCTCGCCGTTTCCTGTCGGCGGGATAGAACTGTGGGACGAGGGAGGCCCCGACAAACCTTGTTCCTTGGTGTGTATCCATGGGAGGTGGTGTTGCAGGCAGTAGTGGTTGAGGATAATACTGTGCGCATACGGTGCTAGACTGTCTTTTTGACTTCTGTATATCGCGCTGTCTCGGTGTCTCTGTCAACTTTTCCATGGAGTGAAGTTGAGCCCCGCGGTCACGTGCTTATCTAGTCATGTGACCCTGCTAAATCCTACCGATACGGTCACGTGCCATGTGCCATGCTGACTGATTCTTACCAAATCATCCATTGCGGAACAGCTTCCGTGGGGGCGGCCACCTTCACGGCCACGTTCTTACTCGCTATCTACTCAGCAGCATTAATTAATATGGCACCCGACCATGAAGCCATCAAGATTGACAAGATCTTCATAAGCCGGCTATTTCCCTTTGGCCATCTACAACACTGCTGAACACCTACTGACTGATACTTACCTGACCCCTTCTAGCAAGTTCGACCCCCAATCTCCAGCTTTCATGCCAGGTATAAGTAGTTTCATTTCATTTCCATGAACCGCCTCCTCTCCATTTTGATCACCATCATCGCCGCAGTCCTTCTCGCATACATTCCAGTCAACCTGGCTTCTACAAAGAACCTCTTTCAAAGAGGCCAGCCAATCTACAACAGAATCCTCAACCACGCACAAACAACAACTGCGCGAGCAACACCGTTTCTCGGACTTCCCCTGTTCCCTTCTGCTCGTCTCGCATCCACAGCAACCACGACCTCCTCCAACATGACGACGGCGACACCACGAGCGATCAAATTCTCCTTCCTCGCGCGCGAACAGGCCGAAGGCGCGGGCGCGCGAGTGCGCCGCTCGATCGGCACACCCAAGCTGCGCAACTTCACTCCTTTCCTCATGCTGGACCACTTCAGCATCGCTCCCACCGCCGGCTTTCCTGACCACCCGCACCGCGGCCAAGAGACAATCACATATCTACTCAAAGGCGGGGTGGACCACGAAGACTTTGCGGGCAACAAAGGTACAATCTGGCCGGGCGACCTGCAATTCATGACGGCCGGCAGAGGCATCATGCACGCCGAGATGCCCGTGCAGGGTGAGGAGCTCATTGCCGGCTTGCAGCTATGGGTGGACTTGCCGGAAAACCTGAAAGGCTGCGAACCGCGATACCGTGACCTGCGCGGTTCCGAAATCCCCGTAGCCACCACGGACGACGGCAAAGTCACGGTCAAGGTCATCTCGGGCCGCAGCTTGGGCGTCGACTCGTTGAAGGATCTCGCGTACACGCCCGTCTGGATCCTCGACATGACCATCCAGCCCGGTGGCTCCATCACACAAGAAATCCCACTGGGCTGGAATGCCTTCGTATATACCCTGGAAGGCGTCGCTAGCTTCACCAACGGCACGCAGAAACCGGCCCAAGCCGTTCCGCCCTACCATAATGTCGTATTTGAGCAGGAGGGCGACGTGATGGATGTCTCGGTTGAAGACGGTGCGTCTGAAGCCGCCCGGATCATTCTGATTGCCGGCCAGCCGTTGAATCAAGAAGTCGTCCAGTACGGGCCGTTTGTCACCACCAGCAGAGAGAAAGTCTACGAGGCCCTGATGGACTTTCAGACCGCCAGCAATGGCTTTGAGCGGGCCAGGAACTGGGAGAGTACCATTGGCAAGCGGTTAGGACATGTCAGTTGATTGAAGTTACACTAAGTGGCCAACAATATATTGTCTGTGTGGCTTTTTGTCAGTGGTCAGCATGTGGAGTGGAGTGAGCTGGAGTCTAGAATACCCTTTTTTACGATATAGGATAGATCACGAAGTACTATTGCCCGACTATATTACCCATTTTTACGATAGAGGATGCATTAGATCACGAAGTACGGAGTACTATGACCCGAAACAAAGTTCACACTCACGTTCACGTCAAGGTTCAGGTTCAGGTTCACGTTTCACATTCACGCCGTGGAAATTCCAAGTCCAAGTCCAATTCCAAAACAATTGGGCTGGGCTGGGCCATTGGCTTCTAAATTCCAAAAGGGTGGTTTGATTTGATTTGATATTTGATCATACAATCGATTGCCATTTTTGAGCTTCTATCCCATAGCGTTGCACCAGTATATCATACGTAGAAGGAGAGGATAGCATTGCATCAGCATATCATGTAGAAGAAGGAGGCTTTAATATTTGATCATACAATCGATTGCCATTTTTGAGCTTCTATCCCATAGCATTGCACCAGCATATCATACGTAGAAGAAAGAGGCTTTTGGGTTTGGCGTGACACGCCTAGCCATGCTAGGAGATACACAAGACAACACAAGACACTTTGCAGTAACGGTACCAGGGCGTCCTCTTTTCGTCGTCGGCAGGGTCCTCTATTCGTCGTCGGCACCGTCCTTGCCATCGGCCAAGCCGGCGTCGGACAAGCCGTCCTCGTCATCCTCGAAAGTGTTCAACGGCACGTCGTACAGGCGGATAAGAGGCTTGTTGGGGTCCTTGACCAGCACGAATTTCTTGTCGGCGTCGTCGCCGTCGCTCAGGCCCCTGACCAAATCGACGATGGTGCGCACAATGCCCCAGCCGTTGCTGAGGCCCAGGTTCATCTGGGCGGCGAACTCGCGCGGCTTGTAGCCGACGACGCCGAGGATGACGTGGTTGGCAGCCGACTTGGGGTTTGCGCGCGACACGAAGCCCAGTTTCATCTGGTCGGCCTTGCCCAGGATGGCCTGCGTCGTCCAGCGCGCCAGCTTGCACGAGTTGTTCTTCATTTCGGTGGCGACGACCGCGCCGCGCTGCGAGTTCAGCTTGGTGCGCCAGTCTAGCGCGCCGCCGGCGCCTTGGGCCTTGTGGTCGAACTCGTTGAGGGCCTTGATCACCAGGAACTGGTTCTCGCCCGAGATGTTGTTCTTGGTCGCGGCGTCGAGTTCGGTCCGCACAATCAGATGCAGGGGCTCCTCGTCGCGTTCGAGGGAGAGGTCGAATCGGCGGTACTTGTACGCCTTGGACGCGAGCGGTTCCGTCTCCTCGCTGGCGCTGTAGAAGGGGTTGGGGTGAGGGAATTCAATCTTGTTGTTCTGGTCTTCAATCACCACCTGGAGAGCGAAGTTGTGGTTGATCATGGTCGCTTCATTGGCCAGGTTGCTCGGCGTGTTGATGCTGTCGGCTTTGACGCCCGTCTGTTGTTGTGACGGCGTGTTGGCCGAGTCGGCCTCGAGAGGGGCGTCGGCAGCGTTCTCGTTGACCGTCACCAAATCGATGCTGCTGTCCGGTCGCTTGTCCAAGAAGATTTTGTTGCCTTGCTTCAGAATCACTATGTCCCAGCTGTACACGGACCGGGGCGCGCACATCAGCATGGACAAGATGTCCGAGGTGGCAAAGATGGTCGCCTCGTCCTTTTCGGCCAGTTCTTGGATCACAGGGTCGGCCGACGTCGTGACATTGTAGGCGGCGCGGTCTAGCGACAGAAGCTTACGCTCTGTGTTCTTCACCGGCGCTTTGTCGTAGGTGCGGTCGTAATAGTGTAAAAAGCCGTAGCTGTCAAGATCGTCGCCCTCGGACGTCTCAAGATTGAGCTTGTGTAGGCGGTTGAAGTCGATTTCCTCTTTCATCGCCCAGTCCGGCCGGATGTTGACCGATGCATCACGATTCCGCTGAGGCTTGTCGTAGTCTCGCCAGCCGAATCGACGGCCCCGTCCACCCCGTCCACCCCTACTATCATAATATTGACCTTGTTGTTGACCTGCATTCCGGCCCTGTCCGGCTCTTTGGAACGTTCCTCTTCCTCCACGCTGGGCGCCGCCTCGCTGGCCTCGGCCCCGGAAGACTGCTATTCCACCACGGCCAAACACACGAGTCTTGGTTGTTGTTCGAGTATTGTCGACAACGGAGAAGGAGGACTCGTCTTCGGCGACCTGGACCGCGAAAAGTGAGGATGTTCCAGCACCGTAAATTTGTTGGTCTAGACATCAATTTGTGTCAGTGTGATTGCCATTGCCAGCAGGAGTAGAAGAGCAACACCCTACCTCTGTAGTTTCGACCGTATTGTCTCCCACCTCGATCTCTTCCTTCTTTTCCTTCCTGGGTCCAATCGGCCATGCGACCGAGTTTGTCACCCTTGGAGTATGGAGCGTAGGGAACTCCATCAAGAGTTGTCGAGGGGGTGATTTCGGGGCCCCATTCGTCGTTCACGCTGAGCTGGTTGATGGTGTCTGCAAGGCTGATTCCTGCCATGATGGCGATGGCGACTGATCAGAGGAGACAAAAAGTAAGCTGTAGAGTCTCAGTCTCGCCGCTGGTGGTCAACACAATAGCGAATGTCCAGGCCACCTGCGCAGTGCAGTCAAGTCAGAGCCAGTGGGTGGAATTCCGTCTAAATCTTGGCGCCTTGCTCAGGCTAGGAAAATCTGCCCCGAGGTCACGTGCCGAGACCAGATCCCATCCCGCTGGCCGCCGCTTTAAAGCCAAGGCCTCGTTCTCCTTAATGACGAGTTACTCCCTTAAGACACGGCTCTCCGTATAGAGTAGTGACTAGCTACTTGTATCTTGATTCTCCACCAATCTACTACTCTGTAGTGCTTCCTCCACGCAATGCAGGAGATATTGCTTTCAATCCAGCATACGAAGTTGGTGTCTTTACAAAATTCTATTTAGTGAGCTTGCTGAAAGCCTTTCAAGCAATGGTCAACGGCTTCGGCAGCCTGGAGCAAGCTTTCATCATGCAATGGCCTAGCCGATAGCTGAATGGAAATCGGGGCCCCGTGACTGACTTGGGCGCTGTCTATAAAGAGGGTGTCAACAAGATAGAACTCAAGCTTAGCAATGGAGTTAGATTGCTTTTGTCACACTCACATGGATGTTCGTCGTCAGAGACTGCAAGACTATCCATATCAATTGATTTGTCCGCTTTCAAGTAAGGGATGACAACCGAGGGGTACTGAATCAAAAATTTCCAGTCAGCAACAGGACAGTATAGACAAGTAGGTATGTGTCTATAGAGAAGAACAAGAAGACTTACATCAAGACAGTTCCAAAGTGTCGTGTATGGAGAAGTGCCCCAACTATCATGCAGCGCAGCCGTTGTCTGGGAGGATGGCCCGAGGATCAGATCCAAGCGATTGTTGACCCAAACCTCGTTCCATCGCTCAATGAGGTCTGCCCGGGCACAATTCAGGTCGAACAACTCTTCCATCGTGTAGCCCTGAGGTTTCTTGTCCGTGAGGCCCAAGGTCTTGCGTACGGATGGCACCATGGGCTCTCCGCTGGCCGTGATGTTCTTCAGCAACGTCTTTGAGTTGTCGAGCGAGAAGAAATCCGAGGCAATGTCCAGAGCCTCACCAGCCTTGGGGGCCGAGTCGAGAAAGACGAGCTCAAATTGATGAGGAGTCTTTGTCAGAGTGTCCACGGCGGCCGATAATGCCCGTCTTACCGGTGGGTGGACGGGGTACTTTGGGTCCTCGACGAGCACGCCGATTTTATATCTCGCTTGACAGCTCACTTATGGGTTGGCGAGTGTCAAGGAGGAGGAGGAGGATGTTCCAGTCCAAGGGATGGCCAAGGCTGACGAGTCGCGATTCCACGGGGACCTAGACAGCACGGCCGACATGAACAGCGTCAGATCTCGAAACGACGTGGCCAAAGGCCCTGCACAGGCTTTGAAGCCTGGTGATCCCGCTCGTCCAGGACTCTGTTGCCCGCCGTACAGCACTCGATTCCCCGTGGGCTTGAATCCGTACAAGCCACAACACAATGCTGGAATGCGAATCGAGCCGCCAATGTCGGTGCCCACCCCCAAAAGTGAGCCGCGAAGAGCGATTAACGCACCTTCCCCTCCGCTGCTGCCTCCAGCGTTTAGGTCGACGTTGTGCGGGTTCAACACACGGCCGAACACGTTGTTATCCGAGTCTCCTGTCTAAACGGCAAAAACAACCGTCAGCAAATTGTGCAATACACAGTATTCGAGATCTGGCGAGATTGGGGAAATGGAAATGGGCAATACCCGTACCATCAGAGTCTGTGGAACGTTGGTCTTGACGTAGATGGCGGCACCCAGCTCAAGCAGGATGCCAACCAAAGGGGCATTTCTAGTCGCTTTGGTTCGGCCGATGAAAGAGACATATCCCAGAGTCGATTCAACGCCTTCGACGTGGAAGGAATCCTTGGTGTTTGCCAGAGGCCATCAGTTACTAGTAACTCGGCTCGACGGTCTTCAAAATCAAATACCTTCACGCTGATGGGCAAACCATGAAGTAATTCGCATGTTTTTCCCTCTCGCTTGTAGTACTCGTCCAAGTAGTTTGCTCGTTGGATGGCTTGTTGAAACATGATCTCGGTGAGGCAGTTTGTCTGTGTCTGTCGTCAAATCTCTAGCCCCTTTCTAATCTCGTTTCGTAGGTCAACAGACTAGCTGGTGAGCGGTGGCTGCTCTCTTGCAGAAGGCTGTAGTGACTTCTACCGCCGTCAAGTCACCTTGGGCCAGCAATCTCAGCAGCGCGGTGGCATCGTAATTCTGCGTGATGGCTATTTCACTCTCGGTGAGCACTCCACACGTCGCTGGTACATCGAGCAAAGGCTTGCCGCCTTCTCTGTGCCTCAGGATGTCTGCCTCGGACAGACGCCATTCCTGAGGAATCAGACTCGACGCTGATTCTCTCTTTTCTGCTGCAATCACCTGCCACGGTGTTTTTGGTGTTACTGTAGTTGTTGTAGTCGTTGACATTCTTGCCGACGTAAAGCTGCCGTTGTTGTTGTTGGTTACTGGTGTTTGAATACTAGTAGATGGTGTGCTCAACATACAGGGTTCACTTTTGATAAGGCTGAAGATCCGCTTATCACTTTCTGGGAGCATTTCGGTGAGAGCGCTGCCTCTTCCGATATATCTTCGGGAACCCGAGTTGTTGCAAGAGGTCCGATAAGAGACTCCACGTCTCGACCGGATGGTTCCTAGTCCCATGTTAGCATGTATGTGATGGTGGTGATCTTATCTCCCATTTGTGGAGTGACAGTTGGAGTCGTTGGTCAACCTGTATGCTTTCTGTATACCTACGTACTAGGCATGTTCTATCCGACCTGCACCATACAGCAATCATGAAACAGTGGGGCCGGCTGTCAAGACTGCCTTTTTGGGGTAGAACGGCAGCCTTGTCATTTCGTAGGCTGCAGTGCCTATCATCATTTTGTGGATCCATCATCTAGACAAGTACAGATACAGCAGTACCGTTCGAACCTGACCCCAATCCCCGAGTTTTGATGGAGGACTGGATCATCGCTGCGGCAAGAAAACCGTGGGCAGTGCCTTTATACTCACGATATGAGGGGAAATCAGAACTTGAGGGTCCCTTATCTTGCCATGAAAGCGCCCTACATACCAATCTGATCGCCGTACGTCAAGATAAACACATATAAAGGTTGGTGCTCCAACTTTGGCATGGTTTGGCAGACAGTACACCTGGTTAAACATGGTCAGAAACCCGATCAGATTGGAGATGGGAGTTCCATGCCAGTCACTCTCCATACTATGTATATGCAGACTGCAGCAGACGATAGATAAGTACTTACACACGCAGTAGGAGGCAAAAGTCGGTGAGATTGGGGCACCTTTGCCGTATGTGTTCGCTTGGAGTTGGAGATGCTACGAGTATCTTGTATCTGCCGATTGCTGCTATCTGTATAAGATCCCCATCAACTCCCAGCCTCGCCCTCCGCGATAGTTCAACTCTCTTTCTTTTGTTTCTTTCCGTGGCAGTGAATCGGCTATCATGGCCATCAAAGAGATGGGCGAAACCCACTCTGTTCAGTATGTGATGAACCAATCGCACATGTGTTATCCCCTAGTTCTAATGTAAACCTCCACCAGCCCGAGTCGGGTGAACCAAAGGTCATCGTAGAACATCTGAAAGACGGGCTCACTGAGACCATCCATGAGAAGCTCAAGGAATGTTGCGCGGTCAAGTGGGCAAGTAAGATCATCCTTTTTACTCTCCTGGCCCTGACACGGCTAGCCTATACTGATGCTGGTGCTGATGCTGACCTACTGGTATGTAACCAGGGAAGTCAATCCGCTTGTTTTCGTGTCTCGAGAACAACTCATCCAAGATGTCGAGGACTTTGCGAGTGAGGCGGACATGATTGATCTGTTGCCCATCTTGACCAAGGGTGCACTCGTGGCTAAAACTCCGGAATTGTTTCAAGATGTGGAAGGGCTCAGCAGCGACGAGGTGGAAATCCTGAAAACCGAAGTCACTCATCGATGGAAACTCTCCAAAGGCCTCTATTTTACAGTCATTCTCAACTGTATCTCGGCTGCCATCCAAGGATGGGACCAGACCGGTAAGGTCCACACCCACGAAGACAGATGGGATGCTGGCGGATATTGACTCCCTTTGACAGGTGCAAACGGTGCCAACCTCTCCTTCCCGCAGGCGTTTGGTATTGCCGATAGCGGGGCTGAATGTGAAGCGGCCGGAAATTGCGGCAGTAATAGCTGGCTGATCGGCTTCATCAACTGTTGCCCCTATGCAGCCATTGCCATCATGTGAGTTTGTCGACTCGACTTAACCTTGGACCGGGCCGTACTGATATTTCATTCCTAGAGCGGTGTGGGCCAGCGATCCGCTCAACACCCTCTTTGGGCGAAGAGGTACCATCTTCTTCGCGGCCATATTCAGCCTGCTCGCCCCAATCGGCTCGGCCGTAGCACAGGACTGGCCTCAGCTGGCCGTCTGTCGACTGCTACTCGGGATTGGCATGGGGCTGAAGGAAGTGACCGTGCCTCGCTTCTCGACTGAGATTGCCCCGACCAGCGTCCGGGGCGGGCTCACCATGACCTGGCAGATCTGGAACTGCATGGGAGGAGTGTTCGGGTCTGCGGCCAACTTGATCCTCTATCGCATTGGCCCGATTTCGTGGCGTCTGCAATTCGGATCGGCTTTTATCCCTGCTGTTCCTCTGCTCCTGGGAATTTGGTTCTGTCCCGAGTCACCTCGTTGGTACATGAAGAAAGGCAGATACAGGGACGCTTACAAGTCCCTGCTCCGGCTTCGAAACGGTCCGATCCAGGCTGCACGGGATCTGTACTACATCCATGTCCAAATGAAACAGGAGGAGTTTTTGATCCGTGAGAGCGAGTGGACAAAGGCCGACAACATGCTGACCCGATTCACTGAGCTCTGGACCATCCCTCGAGTCCGGCGAGCCACCCAGGCCGCCAGCATTCTGATGATTGCTCAACAAATGTCTGGCAGTGAGTTTGACCCAACCCAACCCATCACACGAGCCCGTCTCTCTCTCTCTCTCTCCATGGCCGTACCTTACGTCTGACATGAGGCAGTCAATATCATGGGCTTCTATTCCGCCACCGTCTTCACACAGGCCGGAAGCTCTGTGCGCGATTCCCTCCTTGTGTCCTGGGGTTTTAACATGGTGGCGGGCGCCTTCACCGCCCCCTCTCTGTGGATGATTGACCGCCTGGGCAGACGTACTCTGTTACTGTCGACGTTTCCCAACATGTTCTGGACCCTGTTGGCCGCTGGATTCTGCTTCTACATCCCTATCACGAGCGAAGCCCATTTGGGCCTGATCGCCTTCTTCGTCTTCCTCTTCACCGCCTTCTACAGTCTAGGCGAAGGCTGTTGCGCGTTTGCCTACTCTGCCGAAGTCTTCCCCATCACTCATGCCGAGGTGGGAATGTCGTGGGCTGTTGCCACCAACAATTTCTGGGCCACCGCACTCTCGCTGACCTTTCCGCGAATGCTGACCGTCATGGGGCCCACGGGCGCTTTCGGATTCTACGCAGGATTGAACATCATTGCCATGATCTTTATCTTCCTCGCCTGCCCCGAGACCAAGATGCGGTCGTTGGAGGAACTGGATATGGTCTTCTCCATCCGGTCGAGAACTTATGCAAAGTGGCAAGTGTCCAAGGTCCTGCCCTGGTGGATCAAGCGTCGCATCTTGTTCCAAGACGTGGGACCTTAACCACCGCTCATCTAGCCCGACATGTATAAACTCGTACGGTACAGCAGGAGGGTGACCCTCCTCCAGACTGCAGACTGCGGAACCAGTCCTCAGCATATTACTGAGTCACTAGCTCTTTTCACCGCGCATTTCATTGTCCAGATTCTATTTCGTGCATCGAGTCTACTATATGTCAAGTACACTAGATTCTGTAGAGACCAAGCCAGGTATAAGAGGAAGAAATAAATACTAGATGGATCAGATCATTACTTTCGTCACGGGTTGCAGTCATCAAGAGATGCATCATACCTAGATATTAAGGCTCTATGTCGCTGTATGCCTGGAGTTGGAAAATTGTGTACGGAGTACATGGGATAAGCGACCCACCGCCATGTGTACGGATACTAATTAGGCAAGAAAATGTAAGCCTCACTGAAGTCTATCCCCCATTCAGACGGAGAAAGCCGCACCTATCGAGGCGCAAAGAACACATATACGGATACTGATAAGGCTAAGGCGACGACGACCCAACTGCTTGGTTGAGCAAGCTGACAGTCAACCTTATCACTGTAACTACAAAATCTTCGAATACTGTACTGAAGGTTAAAAATACCTCAAATAATCCACCTGCCCTGCCCCTGCCCTGCCCTGCGCCTTTCGTGATCGGTCTGTGCACAGCGTTCTTGACATCAACATCGAACATGTCTCTTAAGGGGAAAACCGCTATAGTGACTGGAGGTTCGCGCGGGATCGGGGCTGGCATTGCTCACGAACTGGCCAAACGAGGCGCCAAAGTATTGATTACATTTGGGTCGGCCGAGGACAGGGCACAGCAGGTGATTGAGAGTATCAAGGCGGCCGGGGGACAGGCCAGCTGCGTCAAGGCCGACTGTCGATCCCTCGAGGCACCTCGAATAGTGGTGGACGCGGCAATGTATGCATTCGGCAGCGATGGCATCGATATCATCATCAATAATGCCGGCGCTGGCGACGAACTCTTTACCAAGGATCTGACGTACGAGCATTGGGACAAAATGTTCCACACCAACGTTCGCTTTCCGATGTTTCTGGTCAAGGAGTGCTTGCCGCATCTCCAGAAAGGGGGACGGATCATCAACCTCTCGAGCGTCGTGGCACGCCAAGGTAGGCCTGAGCCTCAGCCTCTGATATTCTTGCCACTCACCCACCAGTCAAGCTGACTTGTACGGCGGACTCTGACATGGTGAACAGGCTGGGTCATGCATGCGGCCTATGGAGCGACCAAGGCCGGTATGGAGAGTCTGGCGCGGACTTGGGCCGTTGAACTCGGTCACAAGTATGGGGTCACGGTGAATTGTGTGAACCCTGGACCTGTGCAGACAGATATGTGGACGTAAGTAATAAGTCCAATCCAAGTTCCGGCCGCCCGGGGCATTCATATTCAGGCTCAGCTCGACTATTGACAATGCTGATTGATCTTGGGGGAATGTCCCATCTAGTGCCATGCCGGATGATGCCTTGAAAGGCATGCAGACTTACATCGACAACACCCCTGCTGCTCCCCGGGTAGGACAGGTCGACGACATCGTGCAGATTGTAGCCTTCCTCTGTGAGGAGGGTTCTCGCTGGATCACGGGTTCGACGACTTGTGCAAATGGAGGCGCGTGCCTGGTATGATTCTGGCCATACAGGATACCTACACCTATTAGGTGCCTATACAGAAAAGAAAGGGTGTCAGCAGTCCTCACTCCCCACATAAGCCCGAGCACGGTCCCTCCCTCCAGAAAGTGTCTTGTCCCGATAAGAACAAATGCACTTTCCACCCCGCATTGCTGACTACAGTGTCAATCTGCCAATCCCTTGACTTCTCATTGTTCGCATCAAACCATTCATACACCACATCCGTAGTAGTACAGCAGGTATTAGGTACCTAGGTACCTAGGAGGTACGGCACAGATGGCAACCACGTGGCATCACGTGTCAGTGACTCCTGGCGTGCGCCGCTTTTGCAACCAAGGACTACACCTTTTTTTAATACCTATATATCGACTATTTACACTCCCCTTATCTTCACTATATTCACGCGCTTGATCTCAGATGTTGACCGCGTGAAACTCACCGAGTCGCACATGTAGCCTCGATCAAACAGTTACAAGGCCAGACTGTGGCGGCGATTCACGCCTTCTCTCTCTTGTTCATCAATTCTCTTGCCTTCCACTCGAGCAGAACCTCATACCGCTCACCGCTCACCTCTCACCTGTCACCCGACCGTACCTTGATCGTTGTTCCGTGTCTCTGACTCAGCCATCGCGATGGTCCAAATCGTGCATTCGGCGCACTTGCCGGCCGCCAAGGTTCCTTATACCGACTTCAAAGGCCCCCGTGGCTCGTTAAAGCACCGCTGTGGGTTCTGCCTGGAGCCAAAATCCAAACTTTCCAAATGCACAGGCTGTCGCGCGGTTCGCTATTGCTGCCGCGAGCACCAAGTACAAGACCGCCCCGGGCACAAATCAGTCTGTAATCGTATCAAACGATGCCGCACTAAACTCGACAAAGAAGACCATGCCGTTCGCAATGCAACTCCCGACTTTATGACCCCCGCCAATGCATTCGAGACCGACGTTGGTCACTTCTGGGGCATCCTCAATACTCGAGATTACATGCGTGCACGGTTCGCTTTGGCAGATAGTCTACGCAGACTGGGAACACTGGACGGCATCACTGAGGCTCTTGACCATATGCAGGATATGCTGCGGCTGTGCAGAAGCGACAACATGGGGATCCGAGACATCATTGCCCCAACGTTGCTGCAGCTGGATCAAGACCAGGAATGTTATGACTTCATCAAGTGGTATGCGACAGAAGGTCGGCGCGGTGACTATGACTGGGGTGATATGGACTTGCCGTTCCTGAACGTCAAAGGTGCCAATGTGCTTGAAGACGTCGGCTACCTCGAGAAAGAGTTCCAGGTTCAGCATGTCTCTACAGTCATGTTGCTCAAGCTGAAACTGCTTATCGACATAATCAATATCAAGCTCGCTCGAAAAGTGGCTGCAGGCCGGTTGCCTCCCGAGCTTTGGGCACGTATCGAGCTCTACGTTACCCGAAGCCCAGTTAGCCGCCAGTGGGTGGGGAAGCCATATCAGGCTATCACGACCGTGCAGCAGAAGCTCGAACTCGACGTCAAGCTCCTTGCCAGAACCATCGAGAACATCAATCAGAACTTTGTGCATATGCTTTTGGACGCTGATGACTACCTCTCTGAATTACCAGAGTCCTATTCGTCAGGCACATTTGAGGAGATGCTGCTAGTTTTACAACACAGCTATGGCGCTTGGTGGCAGCACGAGGGCGTCTTAGAGCTGCTGGAGTCCGCCAGATCCATCGCAAGGAAGGACTCTGAGGATGAGATTGAGGATATGATGAGTGGAATGACCTTCGAAAACAATCCTGGATCAGACAGAACCAAGGACGAATTGCTACATGACGTAAGTATCAATCGACTTTGGGGATACTTTGACGATGCCCTCGAGGATGCCACTAGTCTCGGCGAAGATCGGCCATCCGAAGTCAAGAGATTACGATTGAAAGCGGAATTTGAAGCTGCCGAAGAGAAAGAACGTGGGTTCATCAGCAGCGACGACGAGAATGATGATTAAGACAGCGACTCAGACTGATCTGGGTGCTCTTATCCCTGCTGCAGAGCCAGAGCAGTTACATGTCACTTCGGAACGCGACGAAATGATGGTGCAGTGTTTTATTCCTCTTACGTCGATCCAGCACTGTCGGAGTATCACCAGAGGTAGAAACTTGACCGCGAGCTCCCGTCAAACGATTTGATTTTCCGACCTCAGACGAATGAAGGACGTGAAAAGCGAGCTCCATGTATTCTAGACTATATGAGTTCTCAACGCTTGATCCCGTCACAGAGGCTTGGCCTCGGCCACGAGACAGGATCTTCGATCTTCAATCTTCCATAGTACTCAAGAACAACACGTGTTACTGTTACGGAATGATGCAGCATTCCTTTTCCGGCCGACCAGCCATAATACGTATTCAAGTCACAGATAGGAGACTCGCAATTGAGGTCGTCAACTGAAGCCAAGCCACGCTTCGGCTATCTGTAGGTACTCTGTGTGCTCGCCTTGAGATTGAGCCTAGACGGTTCTAATGGGCTGACGTCTAGGCGGTAGTTGGCTCGAAAAACCACGCAATGGCATCGATGTGTGCCTTATCCCATTTGGGAGTGGAAGGAAGGCTCTTGAACCGCCGGAATCCATGCGGCAGACCGGGAAAGATGGAGATGCTGGTCGACACCCTTGAGCAGCAATACAGGTCAGCAACGGGAACGGCGGTCAAGCAAGAGATTGGAGATTGGAGAACATACCCTCGCTTTTCCAGTTCCTGCCCGTACAGCAATGCCTCGTCTCGCAAAGGATCCATGCCGGCAACCAAGATGGCTGTTTTGGGCATGCCTTTGAACGCCCACTCCTCGTCCTTGCTGACTTGGATGTAGTTATCCGTGGGATTTTCTTGGCGGAGCAGTGCCTGAAACAGGGCCATGCTGCTTGCCGGCAGGACCGGGGCATCGCGGCACTGGTGATAGGCACTGACCTCCTTTGAAGCCAGCAGGTTGACGGGGGCCAACTTCGGCGCGAGTAGCCAAGGGGCTCCCAGCATCTGGCCCTTGATCCGGCCGGCTCCCGGCGCCCTCTTATTCTCCTCCAGGGTGAGGTATGCAGCCAGGCCGCCGCCCGCAGAAATGCCCCCGACGGTGATGAGCTGCGAGTCGCCGCCGAAGTCGTCGATGTTCTTGGAGACCCATTCGAACGAGTCCCAGGCATCGTGGAAGGGCGTGGGATACCTCACCTGCGGCGTGTGACGGTAGCAGACGTTGACCACCAGAATCTGTAATGCGTTGGCGATGGTGGAGCAGGTCACGTCCTCGCCCGTCAGCGAGCCGAAGAGAAAGCCGCCGCCGTGGAAGAACATGTAGACCGGGTATTTCTTGTCGGGGCCTCCCGCCTTGGGCCGGTACAGGCGAGCCGGCACCGACTTGCCATCGCGCGTGGCAATCTCGACGTCTTCTACCGACACCTTTTCCTTCAGTCCTACAGAGACACGAATAAGCTTGCTACACCGGACAGGGACATTCGCCGCACGGGGCGGGATGCGAGAGAAGCACCGGTGCAGGTGTACCTGTGTCTTTCCACCACTGTGCCGATTCGATTTCCCGGCTGGCATCTGTCTTGCGCTGCAGCTCCTCCAGCCGGCTGACAAATGCCGGGTCGTCAGGCGTGGTTTCGGCGATTTCATCCAGACCGGTGAGATCCAGGAAACCCTGCGCGGCGAACCCTTTGACTGAGGCGCCGTCGGTGACGCCGGTCAGTTCATCCCATTCCGGACTGGGTACTCCATAGGCGGAAAAGTCGGCCATTATTACTGTATTATTATATGAAGGTTCCTGGTGCTGGTGCTGGTGCTGGTGCTGGCGCTGGCATCTATGTCTGTCTGGCTTGGATCTTGGATCAGATGGTTCGATCAGTGCACAGTGATTTCGGCACGGCTCTACCAGATTGCGGCCGCCTCCTGGATCTTATACTCTGGCATTCTGGCCCGGCCGCGGGAGGTCTCCACATGGCGAAGGCGTTGATAGCGTTAACCGGCACCTACCCGGCGCTGTTCGTTTATCGCTGGCCCGGTCAGTCAGTTGCAGTGGTGGTGGTGGCAGATGCAGTAATGACTAATAGTTGCTGTACGGATCAGAGCGCTCGCTGCCAACCCAAAAGGGGTTCAGCGGGCCGCCTGGAAAAGCTAAGATTGGCGGCGACAGCCAGCGGCACCCGGACTCGGACCCATACCACGGTGGATGTTGGATGTGGGATGTGCTGTGCCGGCACGCTGTCACCTGTCGAATCTGGACATGCAACTGACGACTGGACTCTGTACAGCGTATACGGATACTGTACTCCGTATCTCAGCATGGCAGATGGCCGTTGCCTACCGCTAGGCATTCCACCTGGCCTGGTGGTTGCATGTTTGTATGTTTAGTACCAACGCTCAACCCATCGAGAAGTGCCTGTGTCATTGCCCTGCTCAAGTTGCAGTCATGTCGGATCTTGCGGTTGAACTTGAACTGGTTGCCCCCAACGGGCTGAAGTATGTCCAGCCAGTTGGCTTGTTTATCAACAACGAGTTTGTCGAGTCGTCGCTCAAAGGAAAGCTTTCGACTATCAACCCTGCGTGAGCCTTCTCCTCCCCTCTATGCTCTGTTGCATGAGCTGGGCTGCGAAATGTTGACGCCCAACTCCAACCCAGAACCGAGACCGAGATTACGAGCGTCTACGCCGCCGGGCCTGAGGACGTCGACTCAGCGGTTCAAGCCGCGAGGAAGGCCCTTCGGGAGCCGTCATGGCGAAACATGCATGCTACCGAAAGAGGGGACCTGTTGCTGAAACTTGCATCGCTCGTGGAAGAGCACGCGCATGTGTTGGCGACCATCGAGACGTGGGACAACGGTAAGCAAGGGGACACCGACAACTGAGGGACATGTCCTTCTCGGTCGTTGTTCTGCCCTGAAGCTGACGGCAAGAAACCGAATGCAGGAAAGCCATACCAGCACGCCCTCCAGGGTGATGTTGCAGGGACGGCCAAATGCCTGAGGTACTACGGTGGATGGGCCGACAAGATTCATGGCGAGGTGATAGAGTCGGGACCATCCAAGCTGGCATATACGGTTCGAGAGCTGGTCGGGGTCTGTGGACAGATCATTCTGTACGTACAGTGCTGAGCGCGCATCTTGCCAACGCGACCAGTGACCAGTGACCAGCGGTCAGCGACCAAGGGACAAACAGACTGACAGCTACTTTTAGGTGGAACTTCCCGCTGGTAAGTCGAGCGAGCACACGACAGCACGAGAAGAAAGAGGAGCTTCTTGATATCCGGCATTGAGCTCAGCTGACACCGGAGGCAGTCCATGGCCGCATGGAAGCTAGGCCCGGCGCTGGCATGTGGCAATACCGTGGTCCTGAAACCGGCCGAACAGACACCGCTCTCGGTGCTCTACCTGGCGAGACTGGTCAAGGAAGCAGGCTTCCCGCCCGGGGTGGTGAACATCCTGAACGGCCAAGGCACGGTCACAGGCGCGTGCATTGCGGCGCACCCGGGGATTGACAAGATTGCCTTTACCGGGTCTACCGCGACCGGGCGACAGATCATGAAACTGGCGTCGGCCAACATGAAAAACATCTCGCTGGAGACGGGCGGGAAGAGCCCGCTCCTGGTGTTCGACGACGCCGACCTCGACTCGGCCGCCACCTGGGCTCACAGCGGGGTCATGTACAACCAAGGCCAGATCTGCACGGCGACGAGCCGCATCCTGGTGCAAGAGGCGGTGTACGACGAGTTTGTCACGGCGTTCAAAGACCGAGTTCGAAGCACGTCCAAGATCGGGGATCCGTTTGAGGATGCCACGTATCAAGGACCCCAGATCACCAAGGCCCAGTTCGATCGCATCTTGTCCTACATCGAGTCCGGCAAGCACGAGGGGGCGACCCTGTCCATGGGCGGCGACGCCTACAAGGACGTGAACGGCCGAGGCTTCTTCATTGCGCCCACCGTCTTCACCGACGTCACGGACGGCATGAAGATCTACCAGGAGGAGGTTTTCGGCCCGTTTGTAGTCATTTCCTCCTTCCGCACCGAGGAAGAGGCTGTCCGCCGAGCGAATGACACGACCTACGGGCTCGGCAGTTCGGTGAGTTCGAGTACCTGGCCCTGTCCCTGGCCTTGGGGTCGTCAGATCTATTTGTCTTTGAGGGAACGAAATCATCGCAGAACTAACCTTGATAGGTCTTCACCCGTGACATGAAGAGGGCGCATCGTGTGGCAAGAGACATTGAGGCCGGCATGGTCTGGATCAACTCCAGCAACGACTCTGACTATCGGTACGTTGAGACTTGATCTTGTATCCATTTGCTTGAACCAGGAACCAGGAACCAGGGACCCTCCTGAGCTCCTGAGTATGACGGGTGACGGTTGAATTCCATGTTCGCACGTTCTGACCACCACTAATGTTGACCACTATCTAGCATCCCTTTCGGCGGCGTCAAGCAATCCGGCATCGGCCGTGAGCTCGGAGAGGCTGGTTTGGCTGCGTACAGCAACATCAAATCCATCCACGTCAATCTGATATAAAGGTGTGCGTAGTAATACGTGTATCTATACCCATACCTAGTACATGTACCTTTACCTGTACCTATGCCTATACCTATACCTATACCTAGTACCTGTTCCTATACCTATATTTGTACCTCGTTCCCAGTACCCAGTACCAGGATATACAATACCATCTTAAACAGGTACCTAGTACCTATATAAGCTGTACAGTACCATCTTACAGAGATACCCAGGTAACGATGTATGCGTAAGTACAGAGTGCCTTGTATGTGTCATCCGTATAGTACAGTACAGTACAGTAGTGTCAAGCTCCAGCTCCTCCAGCGCGGCCCGTACTTCCACATACGGTATGGCGTAGGAAAGCATACATCCATACCTCCATGATACAAGGCTCCATCAGACCCATCTTGTCGGTACACTTGTAACTCACCTGTAATTACCTACATATGATAAGATTACCACCCCTCTCTACTAGGTAGGTACCTTACCTACCCAGTATCTCTGCCGCTGCCGCTGATAGGTATGTACTAGGTATAGGTGGGTGTGTAGCTTAGGTATCCCTATCGTCCGTTGCAGTCTGGCCTGGCCTAGGTACCCACTATTATTACGCCTTGTTCCGCTGAAGAAGATAACTTTAACGGACATTACATATCGCCATCGTAATCGCCAGCGATATCGATATCTCTGTCTATATCACTATCGTTTGAGATCACGAGACTAGACGAGACGACGTAAAGCAGACTAGAAGTAGACAGGTACCGTGCCGCTTCGCTACCCTTATATCGTCTACACTTGGGTGATTCAACAAGTTGGCAAACTTAGTGCTCGGACTGCACGGATACGGTGTCGTCTTTGAAGAACAGACCGGACGAGAGACGGGAAACGGAAACGCTTCAAAATTAAAGAGGGATATACCATCATCATCATCATCATCATCATCATCATCATCATCATCATCATCATCATCACCACCACTATTACTATCGCTAACTTTACTACTACCATCACCACTACCATCACTACTATCACCATCACTACTATCACCATCACTACTATCACTATCACTACTATCACTATCACTACTATCACCTTCACCACCTTCACCTTCGTATTTACTCTATCCTATCCTATCCCATCCACTCAGGAACTCCAAACTCCACTACAGTACTACAGTGTAGCTGTCCTCGTCCAGCCTTGATACGATATCAGTACAGAGGAATCCGAATCAAAACCAGAACCAGGATCAGAATCAGAATCAAATTCATGATCATGACGCACACCAACACCACAGCCAAGACCACCAACGGCGACCTTAACGGCGACCTCGACCTCACTATACCGCAACGACATCGTGCCGCCATCTACGACAAGCCCGGCACTATAAGCACCAAGTTGGTTGAGGTCGATACTCCGGAGCCTGGGGCCGGTGAGGTGCTGATCAGACTGTACGTGTCACGCTTTACTCTTCTCCTATACTCTCCTCTCCTCTGTCATGTTTTTCCTGGCTGATTAATCCCCCGTCGAATCTAGCACCCACTCGGGCGTTTGCCATTCCGATCTCGGTGTGATGACGAACTCGTGGGAGACGTTACCTAAGCCTACGCCGGCAGGTGAGTTACAGTCATTGAGTTACAGTCATTTAGTTATAGTAATGTTGTGTTATGTTGTGCCGTTCTATGCTATCCCCTGCCTACTATGCCTAACCCTACGATGTATTGCCATATACTGCCATGCCTAACTCTACCCTACCATACCCTACTATGCCTTGCCCTACCAGCCTTACCCTACCATGCCCTACCCTACCTTACCTTACAATACCCTACCATGTCGTTTCTGCATCACGAAATAGATTCTTTGTTCTTGTTCTTCCTTGGCCAATATGCATCTCTTGTCTTGCTTTATAGCGCTCTTGCTCTATTCCCATCTCCATCTTGGACATGTCTAACACCAAAAAGGTCAGATTGGAGGCCACGAGGGCGTGGGCCGAGTGGTCAAACTGGGCCCAGGAGTCGAGAGCTCGGGGATCAAAGTCGGCGATCGAGTGGGTGTGAAATGGGTGGCTAGTGTATGCCACCGCTGCGGTAAGTGGCTGATATGTTTCGTTTCGTTTGAGTGAAAGAGAGAACACACATACACACACACACACACCACACACACACACGGAGGGAGAGAGAGAGAGAGAGAGAGAGAGAAGGAAGCTTTCAGCCTGGCCCCCCTCCCCCTCTTTTCCCCAGCGATGGCAAACCAAAAGATTGAGAGAAGCGAGCTCACCCAACCCCACCCAACGCAAACTTGAATGACGATTGAATGATTGATTCATGCACAGCCCCCTGCCTCGCCGGCGTAGATGGACTCTGTATCAACTCCACCGTGTCGGGATACTTCCGACCCGGGACGTTCCAGCAGTACGTAGTAGGAGCAGCCGACTACGTGACGCCGATTCCAGAGGGGTTAAGTTCGGCGTCGGCGGCACCGATGCTCTGCGCCGGCGTGACCATGTACGACGCGCTCAAGAAAGCCCAAGTCAAGGGCGGCGAGTGGGTGGTGATCTCAGGGGCGGGCGGCGGACTCGGCCACATCGGCGTGCAGATTGCGGCGCGAGGGTTGGGTTTGCGGGTGATCGGCATCGACCACGGCTCCAAACGCGGCCTGGTCGAGGCGTCCGGGGCCGAACATTTTCTCGACTTCCAGCAGTTCGCCGGCGACGACATCGTGGCCGAGGTCGTGCGTCTGACCGGCATTGGCGCCCACGCCGCCCTCGTCGCAAACACCAGCAACAAGGTCTACGAGCAGGCCCTGCATTACCTGCGCTTCAACGGCACCCTGGTCTGTGTCGGCGTGCCTGAGGGCGTGGCCCAGCCCATCGCTAGCTGTAAGCCTGGCTATCTGATGGTTCGCCAGCTGACCGTCGCGGGGGCTTGTGTCGGCAACAGACGCGACGCCCAGGAGGTTTTGGACTTTGCTGCGCGTGGAGTGGTGGATCCGCATCATACGTTGGTTCATCTGGATAAGTTGACGGAGGTGAGTGTATTTCTGTTCTGTCTCCTGATTTCCTACCTTGGTGATCTTTGTCTGTCCTAATTTCCCTGATGATCTTTGTCTGTCCTAATTTCCCTGATGATCTTTGTCTGTTCATGATTTCCCGATGATTCTGCTTCTGCCTGTCCCCTGCTTCCTGCCCTGATGATTCTTCTATCTACCTTGTCTTCCATGCACTAGGTCTCTACACTCCTCGTCTGTCAGCTTGACCCTCGTGATAGCACCCTCCTCTGTCGGCCTTCTCTAACTCCCGGAGCTTGAGCTAATTTTATTTCTTCTCTAGACGTTCCAGAGCATGCATGACGGCACCCTGACCGGCCGGGTGGTAGTTGACTTGAATTGAGATAAGAAGACGGATAGCACAGCACTAGCACTATACAGCCACAGCACAGCAATAGCATAGTACAAGCACTATACGGCCACAGCACAGCACAGCACAGCACGGCAATAGTATAGTATAGTAAGTATAGTACTATACAGCACTGGAGTATATTGAACTATACTGTACTGGATAGACTAGACTAGACTAGACAGTTCGACTATCAGCCCTAACATTACCATAACTACAGGGTATGTTAAGATCGTAAAAGACATTCCAATTCCCATTCCCGTTCCCATTCCCAGCCTTCTCCTCGTTATATCTATATCTGTGCTGTGCGGTGCTGTGCTATGTTGTTTAGGGGAGTGTTAGGCCTGGCCACTATAAACGTTGCTTAGGTAGGCACCATGACGATAGGATAGGAAATAGGAAATCCTCTTGTCTCCTGAGCCAGGTACAGTTGTAGTAGCCACAGACTCGCATGACATGACATGACAAGCCAGCCACGGCATGCATCTAGTACAAATACCAGTACTAGTGTCATCTACCAGGATCATCTACCAGTATCAGTACCAAAACCAGTATCAGTACCAAAACCAGTATCAGTATCATCTACCTAAGTATCGCACCACTCTCACTCTCACTCCCACTCCCACTCCCACTCCCACTCTCGAATTCACTCTCAGCACCTCCAGCTCCAACTCCAACTCCAGTTCCAGTTTCACTTGGTCCAGCCCCTGTCAGCTTCAGTTTCAGCTGCAGCTACACCTGCACCTTCATACAGTCAAGTCAACTCGGGCTTCAGTGAAAACTACTCTGATCTTCTCTGCTCTAGACCTTCTTCGTTTCCGTGCTATTGGCCGTCTTGGCGTTGGCATCGACGTCGAGGCCGGTGATGACTTCCGACACGTCGTCTGCCAAGATGGTGTGGACGTGGAATTTCTCCTCGGCATAATGAGGCACAATGACGTTGACTGGATGAATTGGAGTCATGGTTAGTATATTTCGGCATGGGGACATGTAGATGGCATTTTGGTGAGATGGCAGTGTTGGGAGTAGGGGGGTAGAGTGGAGTAAAGTAGAAATGGGAGTAGTAGTAGAGAAATGGTAGGAGTAGTGTAGTAGTAGTGGTAGGAGTAGTAGTAGGAGTAGTAGTAGGAGTAGTAGTAGGAGTAGTAGTAGGAGTAGTAGTAGGAGTGCAGTATGAGGACCACACCGGACCAGACCAGAGTACATACCTTCTTTGCCATAGTTTGTCTCTCCACTGTATTTGGCGATAATCACACCCATGATGATGAGAGAAACGAATTGCATGGTCATCATGAAGATGACTTGGTTCCTGAGGGAGAGATGTCACGTTAGCATGCTGTCATGCTCATGTTGTTCTTTTGCAGAAGCAGAAGCAGGATGACATGAGACGTGGTGAGGGAGACTGGAATCGAAGCCAGAGCTCCAAGCTCAAGGCTCGGACTCAGGACCCATGACTCAGACCTGGGCTTCGAACTTGGGCTTCCGACTATCCACCAGGGGCCGTGGAATAACATGAACATACTTGTATGAGACGTGGCCTGCACTCATGGCAAAGCAAATACACAAACCACCGCCCGAGATACCTCTCCAGATACCACCGTAGATGCCTAGCTTTCTCGGATCGTTGGTCAAGGTGGCCATGGTCCACATTCCAATCAACTGATGGACGGTGAAGACGATGCCAAAGGAGAGATAGAGGACAAAAGGCCCGGCGTAGTTGGCGTCGGACCAGTCGACACCGCCCAGCGGGGGGTTGGCAAAGGTGTGTGAGATACAGACCCAGCAGATGAGTGAGATCCAGGCGGTGACCATGACGACGGTGGCGACGCCCAAGGAAATCAGGCCGCGCTTGGTGCGGCCAAAGGGCAGGCGATCCAGCAGGTACATGAAGGCCGGGGCGGAAGGCAGGAACATGACGTCGAAGAGGACACTGTTCAGGGCGCGGGCGCGCAGGCTGAAGTAGTGGGCGTTGAGGATGGGCATGATGGCGACGGGGAACTCGGTGCACACCGACACCACCAGCATGGCGATGATGCGCGGTTCCTTGAGCGCCTCCCACACGCCCCTCAACTCCTCCTTGTACGGCAGCACGCGGAAGACGGCGACGTGCGTGCCATCGGATCTCTCCACCTTGCCCGGCGACACCAGGCCAAAGACGGCGGTGACGAAGCCGAGCAGCATCAGCACCAGGAAGGTGATGTACACCGCGGTCGGGGAGCCTTCGCTGGCCGTCGCGCCCTTGAGGATGATGATGAAGGCCACCAGAGACCCGATGATGGACCCGGCCGCGTTCAACAGAAACTGTATCGTGATGTACAGCCCTTTCTCCGCCTCGGTCGCGTAAGACCACTGCACCGCCATGGCCGTGTTCCACATCAACGGACAGCAGAAGCCGAGAATGACGCCGCCGACGATGGGGAAGACTTGACCGCCTGTTCGGTCGTAGCTGTGGGGTATTCAGTATAGTACGGTGTGGAAGTGTGTTTACATCGAGGATCACGGTTCTTGACAAAGGACAAAGAATTCAAGCAAACGGGTTGGGGCTGGGGCTGGGCCTTGGGGAGCTGCTTACTAGAAGAGTCCGGCGACGTAGAAGGGGTATCCTGCCGCCCCGATGGCCATGGTCCTAGAACACTGGTGTCAGCATTCATTGTCACTCTCATTTTCATGTTCTTTATCTGTTCCCTTTTGGGTTCAGCTTCCACATCAACCGGGCTGGGCTTCACCCTGCAGCCAGGCCTTCGGAGGACGAGGATTAAGATGGAAGACGGAAAACCCTACCATCTAGGTCCCAACTTGTTCAAGATCGAGCCGGAGAAGAAGCCAAATACGGCGGTCACGGCATAAAGCGAGCAATTCGTGATATCACTCACGCGCTGCAGCCAGGTTAGCACTTTGGCACGATGGATGGTGGGATCAGGACAGGACAGGACGCCATTCAGGCTCCAGGTCCAAGACCAAGACCAAGACCGACCTGGGAACTCGGCTTGCCACCACCAGCACCGAGGCCGAGGACGGCAAGATAGATACCGGCGCTGAAGAAGACGACCATTCCAGACACGATGTTCTGGTTGAAGGCCAGATGCCTTTGGAGGATTCTCGGAGCCATCTTGCAGGCTGCCGTTGTCGTTGTCGACGACGACGTCGCAGACTGTGATGGTATGGGATGGATGAGATGTGTGGAACGAACAGGAGTGGTCAGGTATTTTCAAGGACCGAGAAAGTCGCCTCGAGGAGCTGCTCTCAGGAGAATTAAGTCAGAGGCAGGCAGGCAGGTGAGGGATTGACTCGACGGTATGTGTGTGACTGTGAAGATGGATGAAGCCAGAGGGGTTTAATATGATGCTCGACTGGCCCTGCACACGCACACGCACATGCCGTCCGTGTACCGGTGGTGTTGATAAGGGGTGGTTCGATGCCTGGTCATGGACTCCGGTTCATATCGTATCAATCTCGACACACTTCAGATGCTTGATAGAGGACGCAAGGGAGGCGAAGCTGCTATCGGATAGGTGGTCTCGAAGCAAGCCTATCTCCAACTGTCATTCTCTCTCACTCTCTCTATCAGCCTGCCTTCACACAGGAGAGAGTCGAGCTTCATGGTGTCACGGGGCGGCGGCTTTTGCCTAATATGCTCTTTCGGGACGCCGCTCGCTCCACCATGCACAATCCACCAGCGGGAGTTGAGAGCACGGGCGAAGCGGGGAAGACCAGGCTAGGGGGAGGACTATCAGAACGTGGCTGTTAGCATTGGATTCGGGAGTGGTCGAGCCTCGTCTCGTGGAGCACGGTTGGTGGAAAGGGAGGGTCTTTAGTCCTTACCTTAGCCTTGGAGCCCTTAGGCCAGCCATGTATATCTAGGTATCTAGGTATCCGTATCTAAAGGTAGATATCCAGGTATCCAGTCTACCTACTAGGTACCTCAGGAAAGTAATGTAGTGGACGGTACGGTACTGTACTGTACTGTATTCTGCGTCAGATTGAGTTTCCGTTCCAGTTGGGCAGAGCGGGACGCTGAAACCTAGAGCCCAAGTCAGGCCTGATAAGCTGACTGACACCCGGAACGGAAGTCTTATCAGTTGCGGTTGTGTAATACTTACTGTATGCCCTCCCTCCTCCCTCTTCCCGATACTACCGTACACCACTACGAGTGTCTGGCGGCGCCCATCTCCTTTTGCGGCATGGCCTAAGGCTGTCTGTCGCGGGTTAAGGCCGTACCGGTCCAGCATCGAAGCTGGACTGTACCGTATTGGTGATTGTACCTTCGTACTACACCTAGGAGTGCACCCTGGACCTAGGTACTGTATCTCCCTTGTACATTACAGAGTACCGGTAGGTACAGTGAGTGTACCCGTACAGTGAGTGATTACCAGGTAGTGTACAGCGTACCCCGTACAGAATGCAGAACATAACATCGTCAGCCCCTACCAGGTACAGTACAGTACCGTCCATACAAGATCAGATACAGAGGAAGAAGAAAAGGGTTCGGCGCTGGCGACAATTGTGCATATGCAGTGTGCCTTACAGTATCCTCCTTCGCCTGGCCAGCCACTATAAGACGTGATGGATAATGACTACCTAGGTATCTAGAGATATCCGTACAGTATACTGTACAATAGCAAAAAACCAGACGCTCCATCACCATGGACGGCATTTCGCCCCCGCTCGACCTCTCGACCGCCTTCGACGCCTCCAGTGTGCGCGGTGCCGGTGTCTTCATCACCGGCGGTGCTTCGGGCCTGGGAGCAGCACTCGTGCGAGCCTTTGGGAAAGCCGGCGCCTACGTGACGTTCGGGGACGTGCAGGTCGACGCAGGCCAGCTGCTGGAACGGGAGATGACTTCTCAGGGATTGAGGTCCGTCTGATTCTGATCTGTTTTGCCTGCTTGCTTTTGAGACCGCCAACCACCGCCCTTCTCCTGAGGTGAATAAATTAAACTGAGCCCGACCCTGAGCCCGAACACAAACCCAAACCCATACGGTACAGTCGAAGACAGACACACACACACACACACAAGGCTGAGCCGTAGGAAACCCACAGGGCCCGGTTCGTCCACTGCGACGTGACGTCCTTCCCATCCCAAAGCGCGGCATTCAGAGCCGCGCTCGACTTCCATCCCGCGCACCAGCTCAACATCGTGGTGCCGAACGCGGGCGTCGCTACCGGCCACGAACAGCTGCTCTCGGTCTTCCGGCCTGAGCGGTTCCCGCCGGCCTCGCTAGACACGGATGCTCTGCCTCCCCCGTGCCCGGACCTGGCTTCTCTGCAAGTCAACCTGATCGGCGTCATCTACTCGGTCAGCCTGGCCATGCATTACTTCCGGCTGCCGGAGATGCAGACGCAGACGCAGACACAGATGCAGATGCCGATACCGACCCAGGCGCCCTCCCGCACCAGCACCAACAAAGCCATCACCTTCGTGTCGTCCATGGCCGGCTACACCGCCCTCCCCGGCGGCACGCTGTACATGACGGCCAAGTTCGGCGTCCGAGGCCTGTTCCACTCGATGCGGAAGTATGTTGGTGCAGAGGGGGTGCGGGTCAACTTGCTGGCCCCGGGGTGCGTACAGCACATTCCATTCTGCCGACTGTTACCAGGGGTTTCTTTCCTTTCCTTTCATTTTCCTGCTCTTTCTTTCTTTCATGCCATGCTTCTAAGTAGGAGTTATGGTTATGCATGCCCATTCCTCCCATCCTCTGCTCTCCATGGACATGAAATCCTATCCCTGCACTATGTACCTGAATTCCCATCCCATGCTATTTGCGCACATAAACCCCCTTATATCTAATCCCCTACCCCCCACCCTACCCTCCATATACCACATCTACTCATCTACTCATGTACTCCGTACTAATAGTTCACAAAAGGTACATGGAAACCGCCATGACCGCCAACGTGCTCACCGCGCTCCAAGGGTCAGGGGTTCAACTGGCCAAACTCAGCGACGCCGTTGATGCCGTGCTGCGCCTCTCGATCGACCCCTCGGTCAACGGGAGGGCCATCTGTGTGGGGGCGTCGGGAAATCGTGATTTGTGTGATGATCCGGAGGGTATAGGCGCCTCGTTGGAGGCGGACTCGGTGAACTATGACCATAGGCTGTTCCGACTTGAATAAGGATAAGATTGAGATTAAGATTAAGATCATCTAATACTTCTAAGATCAAACAAGATCATCTAAGAGCCTCTAAGACTATCTAAGATCAAACAAGATCAAACAAACGAAAGGCTGAGCCACGACTCGCCGAGTATCCTCTGAGTATTCATGTTGTTGACCACTGTCTCCTGATCCTCTTACGAGTACAGGATTTTACTTTGTCAAAGGTTAAGTGTTCCTTATTCGCTATCATTTGTTAAAGGTTGACAGGTTCCTTGTTCGCTTTACTTTGTCAAAGGTTAAGTGTTCCTTGTTCGCTATGAATGGGTATGGGGGAGGCTAAGGGGCCCAGACTATATATATAGGTGTGCCTATCTATACCTATACCAGCCCCTAAGCCTTCTGGTTAAAGGACAAAGCTAGGAATGCCTGAGTTAGTGCCTACATGTACCCTAAGTTTGACATACTTTGATTCATATTCATGCATCTGTCATCGCATCATGACCGGTCCAACGTCTAAGTGTTAGTAGTAGCTGTTGCTGTTGCTGTTGCTCGCATATCACTCACTCTCTGTATATTCCATGTCTGGAATCACTAACTCACTATACATTCCCTGTATGGATTCACTCACTCACTGTACATTCCATGTATAGTTCACTCACTCATCGTACATTCTATGTATGTATCGTAATAGTCCCTTGGATTGCAAGGTGTCAACGAGAAAGAAGAGAATCGAGGATTTCACTTATTCTTATTTCTAGCAGACATTACTAGCCGAACTATGGTTTCTGTACTTTAACTGACTTTTGTTCTACCTCTTTAGATTCGGATGGCCGAGCCTCGGAATGCAATCGCCCCAATGACAGCCAGAGCGGTAGCGGCGCTCACGATGTGGCCTAACCGCCAGGTGCCAATGTTCGACTCATCGGCCACAGTGCCGATAACGGTGGTCTGCATCGCCTTAACTCTCTCGGCCGCGCTGCCCTGGAGGTCGAAGTCGGACCAAGTGATGCGCGACGTGCGCTGGCGGTAGTCCAGGGCGGTGCCGGACCAGTTGTTGGTGATCAGACCGGCTTCATTCTTGTACCAGCTCGTGCAGTCTGGGTGGCCGTAGGTGCTGGTGGAGAGAACGCGCTGGACCTCGTTGTTGAAGCGGTCCATGGCGGCGCGACTGGGCGTGATGACGAGGCTTTGGCCGTGCGCTCGGGCCGCGCACACCTGGGAGATCAGGTTCGTGATGTAGTGCGACTCGGCCTCGAGCATGAGGATGATGGAGTTGTGGCCGAGGTTGGTGTTGGGGCCGTAGAGCATGGCGAAGTTCGGAAGGTCTTCGACCATCATGCCCAGGTACGCTCGGGGCCCCGAGGCCCAGATGTCGTCGAGCGGTCGTCCCTTCAGCCCGCGGATGTGCATGGGAGCCAGAAACTCGACGGCGCGGAAGCCGGTCGCAAGTACAATCAGGTCGACGGAGTGTTCCTGCCCTCCCGCCACCACGCCCGTACGCGTGACCCGCTCGATCGGACTCGTCTCGAGAAACACGTTGGGCTCGTTGTACGCCGCGTACAGGTCGTCCGACACCAAAATCCGTTTACAGCCCGGAGGGTAGTCGGGAGTCAGTTTGGCCCGTAGCTCGGCATTGTTGGGGATCTCTTTCTTGAGGAATTCTACACACTCCTCGCGCAGAGCACGGTTGCCGCGCGAGTCCTGCGTGACGATGGCGTCGTAGAAGTACGCGTCCCGCAAATGCATGAAGGCCGATCGCAGGTATTTCATCACAAACGGCACGTAGCGGTACACCTTGCGCTTCCAGCCGGGGATCGCGCCATCCAGTCGAGGCAGAATCCAGCTCGGCGTTCGCTGGAACACCGTCACGCTGCTGCAGCACTTTGCAACCTCGGGGATGATCTGGATGGCCGTTGCTCCGTTGCCAATGACCGCCACTCGTTTCCCCTGCAGTGAAAAGTTCCAGTCCCACCGAGCTGAATGCATCGTCTTGCCCTGGAACGTGTCCAGTCCGGCGATTGGGGGGTAGTTGGGAACGCTGAGCTGGCCCACGGCAGACACCAGAAAGTCGGTCGAGATGGTATAGCGGTCGGCAAATTCGGCGTCCTTGCCGCCAGTCACCTGCACATCTACTTCCCATTGCTGGGTCTGCGCATTCCAGCCGGCCTTTTCCACGGCCGTGTTGAACCGGATGTATTTGAACAAGCCCCATTTCTGCGCCACTCCCAGGAGGTAGTCGTATATCTCTTCCTGCTCACAGTAGTGGCGAGACCAGTCAGGGTTGGGCTCAAAGGAATAGGAGTAGAGAATACTCGGCACTGTAAAGGCCATGTCAGTACTGGGATCGGTAGGGAAGACTTCTGCACCATGTCTGTACCGTCACACCGACATCCAGGATATCGGTTGTCCCCCCATGTCCCCCCAATGTAGCTGCTTTTCTCGAGGATGATGAAATTGTGGCACTTGTTGTGGCGGATGAGGTCGATGGCGGTACAGATGCCTGCACCAAGAAACAGCTCAGATTTTGCCCTTCTGTCTCATTCTCGCGCGCCACGGTGATCTTGGGTACCTGAAAATCCCGCTCCGATGATGACGACTGCCGCTTTGTTATAGTCTTGCTTGCCAACCCGTTGCTGGAGCTTTGCGGTGGCCATGATGCGTCTACAATGCGACTGAACCTGGGCCCTGTACGGCGCGGAAAGCAATGTGGGCGTGCCAACTGAACTCCAAAAGCGCCTGTAAAGCCCAACTACAGAATCACGACCGAAGAAGAATGCCGCTGGATGCAGTAGTGTGCCGTCAGATCAAGGCCAAGCTACGATTAAAAAATATGGGGAGTATTTAAACAAATCCACCAAGGCTCCGAGCCGGCTCGGCGACATCGACAGACCACCTTGTATCCCTCTCAATGCGATCTAGGTTCGATCTATCTTCGTCTTCCCTGGATCCGTTCTGGCACGGACCCAGACTCCCTCCACGCGAAACGATCAGTGGGCGAGCCCGAGATCCCCTCCCTATCTAGGCCAGGCGGCACGCCAGGGTTTGACGGGCAGGAACCCGCTCACGGAGATCTGCATCTGCATCTCGAGCGTCCCGTGTTTCCTACTTGGGACATGCGGGAGGCAGATACCGACCGGGGAGTCTCCAGAGAGGCTGGGGGTACACCGGCGGCGGAGATCATATCATACTACTGTATCCGTATATCAGGGCCGGATGGAAGCCTGCCCCGACCAAGAGGCTAGGGAAAATATAGACTGCGTAACGCTGGCGACGGACCCTCGAAGCAGAATCTCTTCGCCTCACATGGCGCTTCAGCCAGCTCCTAAACGAATTGCTAAAATTCATTCATATCCCCGCCAACGCCACATTTCCCACCCCTGAAGTGTTCCCTTAAAACATGAAAAGCGCTGCTTCCTGTTCCAACAGTTCCAGAGCCTCCTCTGTCCGCTTCAACATGACGCCGCCAACCTCCATGCACTCGTCAACCCTGCGCCACATCTTTTCACACATTGCTATGAAGCCATCGCGTGTACTGTCGGGATAAACGCCTTCCATCTGCTGATTCCTTTCTCTGACCCACGCACGATCCTCCTCCCTGACGGCTTCACGAGCCACGAGATTGAGGAGGAGGGGTAGTGATGAGTCTGGGCCGGATCCCACAGGTATGGAGGCCATCAGCCGGAAGAGGGTGCGGGCAGTCTGCTGGACGCGACGCGAGAAGGTCGGTTCTAGGTAAACGCGGCGTTGGATCAAGAGATGAACACACCAACGGTAACACTCGTTGAGCGTGGTCAGGCTTGCGTCAGCCGTACTGCCACTGCCCCGCTTGCCCTCGACCGTGGTGGGAGTTGCGTCCTGCGCAAGCGCGTAGGCATGGAGGTCCCTCTCGAGTCTGAATGCTTGCTCGAGGACTTCCATGTTGTTGACATCCTCAGCTACATCGACGGCCAGGTTGCAGGCCCGTGCCAAATATCCGAAGATCGGCTGCGGACAACCTGTCATCTCTCTGAACGAAGGCTCCGTCGAGTCGAGTGTTTCTTGTGGCTTGAAAATCCAAGATGTCGGAGGAAGATGAGGGCGACGGCGGCGGAGAATCGAAGTTACGACGTCAACGATGGCGAATCGCTGCATGAGGAGTCGGGCAATGAAGCTCGTGGTCGGTCGATGGATGTAGTCAAGCTCTTGTAGTATGTACAGGGCACACTTGAGGTGCATGTCGACCTCGTTCCCGCCGCTGAAGATGACACGCGTTATCTGAAGAAGAACCGCGGCCAAGGTGGCCTGTTTGTAGGTTAGGCGGTCATTGCCGGGCACGACAGGCGCGCTGGAAGCGGTTCCTGTGAACGAGACGTTGAGGGCTTCGCGAATAGATGCCAATGCACGGTCGTGCCGTGTAAGGGCGAGTTCTGCAGGAATATGCCCGTGCCAGTGCATATATTCCGTGGCAAGTGAAATGATGGTATTAAGTAGTACAGGGTATTCGAGGGCAACAGTTGAGAGTTTACGGTACGGATTCTGGATCCCGTCGTATGCAGGAATCAGACCAGACAAGTACTTAAAGTCTGGGATAGGATTGCAGTCAGCAGCAGCAGCGCTAGATTTCAATTAGCCAGGCAGCTACAGTGGGAGACTTACAGTAAGCAAAGGCAATGCCCTCTCCCGGCGTTTGGAAGCATTTGGACAGGAGTCCGCCAAACATCCCATCGTCCAAAACCCACAAATCCGGGCTTTCAGAATCGATGGTTTCTTCTTCGTCTTCCTCGTCTCCCTCCTCTCTCTCATCCTCATCATCGTCTTCTTCATTATCTTCATCATTATCATGCGCAGGCAACATATACGACATGGACGGATGCTCGCCATCATTGGCTTGGGGCACACAGCAAGCGTTTGCAGATTCCCCATCATCCAAGTGGCTCGAGGGTGACAGGGATAACAAAGCATGTCGACTCTCCGGCGATGGTTGCTGGTGTTGATGGAAGTCCACTAAGTCGCGGATGGGCGCAGGTGCGAATGTTGCAGCTGGAGCCTCATTGTTGGCCACCGCTGGCTTTGACAATGGCTTGGGGAGTGGACGTGATTGCTTCCTGCTCACCCTGGGCCTCGACACACGGCCGAATTCAATCCACCGAAGCCCACTGCTGTATTCGCATTCGAGGCTGAGCCGGCTGCAGGTTCTACAGCAGGGTCTAGCCTCGTCACACTTCTTGTGCCTTCTCCGGCAGGTGAGGCACCCTTAGCACATATGGCAGTCAGCGGGCGCGTACGGATGATTTCTTCCCACGCATGGTTGCACTAACCTGAGCGAGAGCGCAAGTCGGTCATGGCAGAGGGTAAATGATGCGCTTTCAAGGCAGCCCACCTGGCTTGATCGAGGCTTCAGTGGGAGGTTCGTGGCCGAGAGGTAAGCGAGAAGTCGGACGGTTGCTGGAGTGGCAGTTCGAAGTGGAGGTGTGAGGTGTAAGGTGGAGGTGGAGGTGGGAACCGGGCGTAGGACCTTACAATAGCACGCAGGGCACTGATAACGAGATCCGCTGCTCTCTGAGAGTGAATCCACAGCACGCAGTATTGGAGGACGGATACAGGAACTGTCTCAATTAAGGTAGTAGCGGGACGAAGCTAGAACTGCGGCTGCGTACCGTAATTTCACATCTCATCTCAACAACCGCCAGTACTGTATCGGTATTGTACGTACCATGCGTGACCGTACAGTATCGGCGGCCCTTTTCACCTGTTACAGCTTAGCAGCCTCGTCCCCCAAAGCACAGAGCTATTACCAGCGTACGGATACTCCGTCCAGGCCTTAGGCCTACATCAGGTACTTCAGTAGGTATGTATCTATCTGGTGGAGCTTGGAGCCAACCCACCCGTGCCTCTCTCTGGCCGGCGGCCATCTCGCTCTCGATGTTCAACGCTGGTTGCGTAAGAGCGACTTGACGGCGACACGACCTGCCCCTTCCGGAAGCTGGCTTGACAGCCCAAGGCACCGAGCTGCGAGTCGCAGGTAAGGCGCGCCTTGTGCCAGAGCCAGAGCCAGTGCCATGGTCGGCCGCCGGTCAGTGTGGTCGCCCAAAAGGGATCACCGAAAAGCGGCGCCCGTCGCAGCTGCAATTAATATGGAAGTATTAATATTAACATGGCCTGGTCTGTTCTGGAACCAGGAGGCAGCATACATGTACCGACGACATGGCGCCCGCCAAGATCATTGACACCGTCCTTTCCAGTTCTGCCTCGTTTTCAAACTTGACCAGCAATGGCAATGGCGTTTCCAAGTCGGTCGAGACGAGCTCCGGCACCGCCGCTGCAGAATGCGCCGTGGGAACCAAAACCTGCCTCGAATACGACGAGCAATATGTGACGCGAGGGATCCCGCCCCTGCCTGTGGTCCTCTCTAAAGCCGAAGGAGCGCGTCTTTGGGATCCGGAGGGGAAAGAATACATTGACTTTGTACGGAGCCCAATCCTGCGCCCAAGCCCCAATATCTGATCTCCCACCCGCACTGCATCCCAGTACGACCTACTGACCTGGAGCAGTTGGCCGGGTTCTCGGTGGTCAACCAGGGACATTGCCATCCTCGGATCACTCGAGCTATGATAGATCAATGCCAGAAGATTACGCTGGCCGGCCGTGCCTACCACAACGACCAGTACCCGGTGCTGTGCAAGAAGGTTTGCGATGTATGTTGACCGTCCGGTCGTTTGGGTGTCCGTGTAATTGCAACGGTTGAAGCTGAGAATGGCCAGATGTTCGGCTACGACATGGCCTCGTCCATGAACTCGGGATCCGAGGCTATTGACCTGGCAATCAAGATCGCGAGGAAATGGGGCTATACGGTGAAGGGCATCAAGCCCAACGAAGCGTTGGTCTTGACTTGCACGGGAAACTACCACGGAAAGACGCTGAGCCCTCTTTCCGCCTCCGACGACCCAGACATTAGAAATGGTGAGCAGAGCAGTGCTAGACCCAAAGACCCTAGATCCTAGATCATCGCTGAAAGTTTCCAGGCTATGGACCGTTCATGCCCGGGGTCGGACCATTCTGCGCCAGCCGTCCGGTCCGCTTCAACCACATCGAAGACCTCGAGGCCGTGATGGAGGCCGACGGGCCGAGACTTGCCGCCTTTCTGGTCGAATGCGTCCAAGGGTACGCTGGATGTAAGGTTGCCACGGATGGCTACATCAAGGCCGCCCGGGATCTCTGCCAGAAACACAACGTTTTGTTCATCGCCGACGAAATTCAATGTGGGCTTGGTAGGACCGGTCACTTGATGGCCTACGAGAGGGAGGGAATCAAGCCTGATATGGTGGTGCTCGGAAAGGCCTTGACGGGAGGCTTCTACCCGATGGGCATGGTCTTGGGAATGAGGGAAACCATGAGCCAATTGCTTACAGGAGAGTATGTTTGTTCCTCGCCGCTCCCGAGACCTCACCAAGAAGCCGCTCAGTGCTGACCGTCTCCCTGCAGAAATAGTTCCACCTTTGCCGGTAGCCCGCTCGGCAGTGCCGTTGCGATGGCAGCCTTGGATGTTCTGGTTGACGAAAAGCTGGCGGAGCGAGCGGCGAGATTAGGACCCCTGGTCTGGGAGCGACTGGAAAGAATCAAATCCCCGGCTCTCCTGGGCTTCAGCGGCCGCGGTCTTTTCTACGCCGTCTATCTCGACCACTCGCACCCCTCAGGTCGCGTCACGGCCAGGCGGCTTGCTCTGCTTCTCAAGCAGCGCGGCCTGCTCGCGTATTCGGCTGCAAATCGCCTTCGTGTTGCGCCACCCTTGATGATCCCGGAGAAGGATCTTTGGAAAGGAATCGATATCATCGAGACCGCTCTGAACGATTTGGTTGATATTGAGGACCACATCGACGGAGAGGACTGAGTGAGATTGGCTGGCCTAGGGGCCCATGTCCTCCATGCTCACCAACTTGCTTCAGTGTCGGACAAGCGGTTCCACGGACCCTCAGCCCACCGCCCAACTTGGTCCAACTGACAAAGGTCAGGACCTGGCCGGGCCGACCTGTCGGCTCCCCCGGCTCACGCCAGCTGAGGTTGTGCACAAGGCGGCGTGTTCGTCAAGGTGCAGGATTCAATGCAACATGTCCATAGTCCCTCTAATCCTATAGAATACATCAAGGCTAGACTCAAGACTTTTTCTCACCAACCTGCCCATGCACATAATTTTATCATTCTCATTTACTCATCGCTGTCATGGCCAAAACACAGGCATCCAGCGTCGAAATTCCGAAACAATCATGGACTGAAACGCCTCCCGGGTCCCGCCAGGCGCGTCTCTGCCTCATGAGTACATCTCGTCAATCTCCGCCGTATAGTCGGTCTCAAGTTGGTCATAAGTCTCTGGTTTCGTTGCGAAGATGCTTGATAGAGCGTCACGGAGTTCAAAGTCCTCCATCACCGCCCCAAATCCGTAGCATCTAACTTTGGTTTTTATGGCCTCGATCATCCCCACCACATCTTCTCTTGTGAGAGTAGTATAGTTGCGGTGGCCTTTGAGGGATTGCAAAGCCATGATGGGGGTCACCTGCCCACTCGGAATGGCGCTTCCTCTTAGCGTCTGACTCAAATTGAGTAAGTTGTTCAAGATCTGCACTGATTCGGCATCCGGCACTTTGTGGTCATAGGTGGGAACCAGCCCGGCGTTTTGAGCAGGAACATGTTCAATGTGGCTTGGAGGCGGGCATGATGCCATCAACGCATGTCCGGAGAAGAGTGCTTCTTCGTTATCCGGCGACTCAAATGACCTTCGCACGAGGTATTCTTCGTGGTCGCGACAAGTTTGCTCTAGTCTACAGTTGGTCAGTCTCTCGGGGCTCTTCCCATGATAGCGACAGCGGATTCTCACTTTAAAATGAAGTCTATGCCTAATTGTGGTTCTCGCTCAAAGATTCCCGCCCCGGGTGAAGGCAGATCTGATATCCCTCCAGATTCCTGTTTGATAGGGGCAAGTTCTTGTACATCGGGTCCGAGGGGAGACTGACTGTGGTGAGTTGTACCAGGAGAGTGTCCTGAGACACTCATGGCGCCACCGTTGAGGTAAGTTCGGGGTGAATACCCTGTAGTCGAGGTCGATGTTCCTGGCATGACTTGCTGATATCCAAGGGCGCGGCCACCCATCGAGAGTGGACTTAAAGTGCTCAGAGATGGCGGGCTTACTGAAGCTTCTTCTCTTTTCGGCCTCATCGCAATCACGGCCTTGCGGTTTTCGAGTTCGTTCTCAAAGGCGATTCCTCGACTGGCAAGGATCTCTCTCAGTGCCAGAATCTCTCGTTGCTGGTCGTCGATGATCAGCTTTTGCTGTTGAATGGTGGCATGTCGTGTATTTTGGTCGTGAACGAACGTTTCTCTCAGGCGCGAAAGTTCCAGCTCAAGGGCCTTAATGTAGTTCTCCTTCCTTTCACGATGCGTTCTGGAGGTCACAGTTTCATTAGTGGACGCAACACCTGTGAGGAGGACGCTCTATTTAACCTTTGAGCTTGTCGATTGAGTTCTTGCCTTCGAGTCTGGGCAGGTTTACTGTCTGGCTTGGGGCCTCGTCGCTTTGCGGGCTGTCCATCTAGTACGGTTGAGCTTCCTGTGATGCATGTATCGACAACACAGTCGCATACCTCTGGTCATCTTCTTCTGCATCGCCCCAAACCCCTTTAAGAAACCCACGCCCATCATGTGTGGGCTTCTTGTCTCACCGGAGTTTCCATTATCTACGGCATTACCCGTCAGTCACCGGCTTTTTCAATTGTGCAACTCGACGCACAGAAGCCTCATTGTGCCATTTGCGCCTTCCCAGGATCCAGACCATGATTACAGCGGATCTCTCAGGGGAGGGTGTTCATCGGCTTGATTCAAGGCCAGAGAGAAAGGGCGGGCAGGACAGAAAGGACTCACGAAAAGCGGCGCCTGTCGCGTAGTCTTGTCCTGTCCAGGATGGATCCATGTCCGGTCGAGGTTGTTGCATGTTGAGATGTCAATGAGGCGTCGTTGGGAACTCAAATGGTACGTCGAGTGTGTGAAGCAAATCGCTTTGTGAACAACCCTTCAGCGACCGAGTGGAAATTGCGGGTGTATAGCTCGCGGGGTGAGGAACCCCGGCGCCTCCTCCACCTGGGATGGATTTATTACCGAACAGGATTCGGCAAAGGATGATCCGCACAGATCGGATATGAGAAGTGTCAGATGAAGAGTACGCGCAATCGTTAATGCCGGATGCAAGAGGCGCAGAGGTCGAATTGGGAAATGTGGCAGTTAGCTTGCTGTTCTGAAACAGGCCATGAAACAGACTGGTGGTGTTGAATTTGAGGTTGGTACAGCGAGATTCTGGAGGCTTCGTCAATGGGGGACGTGCGCAACTCAATATTTGAGAGCGGGACAAAACTGCTGATCGTGGTAGGTCAGGATGTGCAACAAGAACGTCGCAGAAGCGTTGGGCAGACCTATGGGGAAGCCGAAGAAGGACCGGATAGCGGTGCTCCGTCAAATCGCTGACAGGACGTGTTCGAAAAGAAAATGAATGGTATGGTGGTCTGAGATTTATGAGTGTGGTGTTATGTGTAGACTGCTATGTTCGACAGGAGCAGTCACAGTGTCCCCTCCTCTTCATTGCTTGTTGCTACTGCTGCAGCTCTGACAACTTGCGACAATTCGTCCGGATGATGGGGGGACTGGGAGAGCGTAGGTACTGTACGCAGCCCGGAGACTTTGGATGATGCTTGCTGACCGAGGGACGCACCAATAGCGAGAGGATTTGCAAAGCAGCAGGTGAGCAGGGTAAATGGTCCAAGAAGAGGTAGCTGGTGCTCAGTGCGCCGGCTAACGCTTGTAGGTTGCAGAGCGGTCAGCAAGCAGCCAGCCGGGGGTTTCTCAAGGTGGCAACGAGGAACGATTGGCGGGGGACGTCTTGGTGCTAGCTAAATGATAAGCAAGGGTTGTACATGGGAAAACCAAGACACCCGTCGTACCTGTGCCACTCTGGGATACTATAGCTATGAGAAAATTCGCAGACAAGACTCAAGAGACATGGCCAGCATAAAGTTGTCGCTCAATACACCAACAGAGTATTCTCGCGAGGTGACGAGAAGCGGTCGTGCCGGCGAGAGATGGCGGCGGGGGCGGGATGTTAAGAAAGGTACTCCGTACAGAAGAGGAGAGTCGCAGTGGTGAGGTCGGGGAAGAATGAGATGGTTGGGTGCCTGAGCCTGCCCGCACTCGCTTCAAGTTGGGCCAGAACGCGTGCATCCCGCCTGCGGCCAGGATTGCCCTTGGTGCCCTCGTCTTTGTTGTCGATCGCAGTTTGCTCAGCGGTCGGACCAGTGCAGTGTTACTAATATTAAGTTCAACTGTCAACTTACCAGGCACTCCATACCCCGTACTCCTTTGTCGCAACGTTGCTTTCGTGCTTAGGGTAGACACCTAGGTGCAGTAGGTGCAGTAAGGTAGGTGCCCGAAGCACGTCTCGGGAGGGAAGGGCTCGAGCGCCCCGCGGTCCATCCCTACCGGCAACAGCATGACATTCGACTGCCAGCTTCATTCTCCTCTGATCCTGATCTTTGCCTTTGACCCTTTGGACATCGGTACGTCACATCCTTACCCTGGATCTGCACTGAGAAGGCCTCTTTTCCCAGTGTCTAACAGGTGTTTTGCAGCGACCACTCCGCAACCGGTCTCTGGACGGTCGTCACCAAGCTCCTGCTTCTCTTCGGTACCAGCCTCATCCTTCCTTTGTCCTGCTTGGTACCCACTGCCTTGTGTTCCACATATCATCCCTGTTCGCCCTTTTTGACGTAATAAGCGCTCGGGGACACTCCTCCGACGACCAAGGAGGGGAGGGGAGATCGGCTTCGTTATTTCCAACCACGAGGCATAGTCTGACCTGCGCCTCGTGCAGCTGATCGACATCACGTCTTCCATGCTCCAACGGTGCCGCTACTCGCAGAACAGCAGCTGGACTGGGCCCGATTTCTGGGTCTCGAGACCAAGAGCCATGGTTATCCCTCGGCTTGGCGGTTGGGACATGTACTGGGAGGAGCTCGATCCCGCCTTCGACATCCTATAGAGTATCAACATGGCCAACGTAACTTTCCTGTTCACTATAACCTCTCACCGCTCTTCAGCAACGGCGAAACAGTCCTGTACACCGCTTAGAGGCTCTCGAGATCAAGCAGGGGCACACGGTCTATGATCAGCCTGGCCCAGGGTAGTGCACAACGTTCGCCCAAACGGCATGGCGGCCATGGTCAAAGTCTGGGGAGGCTTGGGCTGTTTCGAGGCTGTCCATGAGCTGTCCATAGTTATGCAACCAGGTCTGATCATGAAAGGCCTGAATAGTCGGCAGAGTTTCTTCTAGAGGAGGCTCTCTTGGTATAGATTCTTCAGTCTGAGTGGAATGGGCCCTATAGACCAAAAGTTATGATAGAAAACTCATATGTCTCGCATGACTGGGAGAACAAAGATAGAGACTGCTCAAGCATGGCTGATCAAGAATTCTTGGGAGAGGCGAAGGATGGGATGGGACTGGATCTCACAGAAGACTTGGTTGTTCTTGTGGTAGAGGCACGTAGGCCAGTCAAGGTTATCCTAGTAGAAGTTATAACCCCGGCATCCACGAGAAGAAAGACAGCTGTGCCCCCTACTAAGGCTGTAGGACATGCGGCATCAAGGATGCCTTATAGCGAAGATGCTCGACCAGCTGCATGAGCCGTGCGTTGTGGAAAGGCTCTTTCGCCCAGATAGCATGCCCGACAATGACATTATTGGCTAGACATGCAAGCGCCTAAGCGGTGGCAGGCAGCCACCAGGCCATCAGGCTCGATTGGGACGAGTATTTGGAATTGAATTGTATGTGTATGGAGGACGCCTATCTTGATGGCCATCCCGGGCGGGCCTGCTAAAGATTAGGCGGCAGACGGGAGCTTAGGGGCCTGGGAGGCTAAGGGGCGACAGGCTTAGGAGGCTCCCGAGGCTAAACTACAGTATGACCATGCCCTAACGCTGGTCTAGATTTGTGTAACTGCGATAGATGACTTCCCGTGCCTGCGGCCTGAACCCCTCGGCTACGGCTCTAAGGCCTCAACTGTTGCTAGGAGTGCCACACCTCACACTTGACATCACCTGCTGACGCCTCGTTGCATTCACAAGACAGAATGGCGCGACCTTGACTTCACCGCCATGGACGCGTCTCAATATGAATTACTGGTCCATATCACCGCGTGCAGCACCGCCAGAGACGACAAGCGCTACACCTCAATTGCGCAATCCATCCTAGATTTTCGTCCAGCAACCCTGACCAAACTGTCAGGCCCTGAGTTCGATCCTCTTGCTGGCCGAGGCACGGTCGCGCAAGACACCCCCAGGTTGGTCTCCATGGTCTTGATGCGCAGTTCTCAGCTACTCCTGAGGAGTGGTGACGCTCAGTACTGCTTCTGCAGCCAGGTTCAATCGGACCCTCTGCCTTCCCACGACTTACATTTTCACAGAAGAGTCTCTCCATTTGAAGCTACGGACTTTCCTCGTCCAAAGACCGCTCCTGAAAGATGCTCTACCGACGCGGCACACACTTACTTTTCTGCAATGGCAAGTTGCGGGCGACGTTCCCGTTCTAAATCATCATCTTTAAGTGACTCGTTGGCTATTTCTTCGAGCTGTTATCCCGCAGGCAAACATCGGCACAGCTGCCTCAGTCGACATGAGATGTACAGACGGAACAATGGCTCTTTTTCAGAGTCATGTCAAGGGACTTTTGACGAGAGGTCGAGGGGACAAAGACGACGGTTGGAAGGGGAGAGAGACAACGACCACGACAGCCCTTCGCATGATCTACAAGAGACAACTTTTTCATCCCTTCAGCGTCAAGGTCTTCCCAGATCGAGGTCGTCCCCGCTCGAATCTCGCCTCAGACGGTGCCCTGGCTCCCCTTCATCCACAATGTCTCCTTCTCAGCCTTTGCGACTTGACAAGCTCACACCACGGCCGCAACCGCATGAATCCGCCGGTTCACCTGGTCGCGCATTTGTGGACTTGACCACGCCCGAACACCCTCGTCAAGGTTTTGAGCAGTCCCAATTACACCCGCCAGTGAGCTTGTATCTCCCACAATCTGCTCACCAGCCTGCAGCTGTCATCAAACAACTCGCCGACAATGTGTGTGGCCCAAATCCCAAAGGAGGACAGTCGAGGTTCACAACACACCTTACGAAGACTCTTGAAAAAGTCTCGACCAGGGTACCGCTTTCTAAGTATTTTCGACCCGCCCATGTTGCTCGAGATGTGGGAGTGCTGGAACGAGGCTACTGGCAGTTCTTTGTGCGAATCGGAGACAGAAAATACAGACAGTTGTCTGGAAGACAAATGATCAGTCCGCTGTGGACGGAGAAGGACTTTGACCAATTTTGGCAAGGAATCAGTAAGTTCATCCAGCAAGGCAAAGCCGGATGGGGAACACGGCTTGTAAAGGAATCAAGAGGTGGCAACGAATGGAGGATCAGGCTATTCACGTGGGCGGAACTTCTCGGACCTATCTGGGTGATTCTTTGGATCCTGTCGAACAAGTTGACCCAAGGCGTCTCTATGCAGTGGATTGCAGGTGACGGATCGGTGGTTGTCCAGATGGCAGGTGGGCAAAGCCGGCGGCGGAGATCAAGAGTGTGGATGAGGCGAGGGCCGAAGGGAGAAGGCGGAGCATGGGGATGGGGATTGCAGGGTTTAATCAAGAATACTTGACTGAATGACGAGAAGTCTGGACAATAATGTACTCCGTACTCCGTACCGAGCAGCAGTTCGGTATATTGATGTGACATGTAACATCGTACCAACGGCATAGTCACGGCACCATCTCGAGGATAGTCCAGCGCGGTGCTGGAGGGGTTGGTACATACAGTACGGAGGACAGGAGTTGCCAGACCGAGGCTTGGAGTAAGTGGCTTAAGGCTTCCGGGCCACCGAACAGGGTTGTAAGGTCCGTCCTTTACTGTATCCGCACTCCGTACGATGGATGCCTCAGGAACCTGAGCCGTAGCCGTTGCGGTTGCGGTTGCGGTGCCAGTGTGCAGTTCAAGTTGATGCCGGGCCGTTAGGCGGGTACCAGGTGATGGAGCACCTCATCTCAGCACTACTGACACTTTGACCAGCCTTGTCCTGACAGGCACCTTGGACTCGGGCCTGTTGCCGTCCCTGCGCCTGCGCCTGCGCCTGCGCATCAGTATTTGCTCGTGCATCAATTTCACATGTGAAAGAATCTCGCCCTCAACCCGCGCACCATTTCTTCCTCAATCACCACCCCTCTATGAGCCAGGTCGAGCGTGGTTCATCAACTGTGATCCATTCACTCTCTTCATCTTCCCTGCGCCGTGTTCATCAAGCCCTTCATTTGCAGCCGGGCGCCCTGCATTCGACAGCTCGCCCGCTTCTTCCCCAGACAGCCGTCCCAACAGATCTACATCCCCGAGATTGTAGTCAGATCGACCTCATCTGACCTTGACCACCTCCAGTGCGGATCTTTCCTTGTCCTTCACTGCTTGGGCGCCTTCTCCCTACCTCCGTCTACGTCTACGTCTACCGATTACCGATTATCCCAGGATTTTTCTGCATATTCACCGTCAAGATCCCGATCTACCCAGGAACCCAGCTGCTGAACACAAGAGGTGAATACAAGAGGTGAACACAGTTGAACACCGCCCCTTGTCGCTGGCTTGACTTCAGAGTCGAGGCTGCTCCAGGGCAGTCCCGGAGACCTGGTGGTTGAGCTTGTTTAATGTTGGCAACTCAGAGAATGTCGTCCCATGGCGGACAGCAGAACTTTCCATTCGGCTGTATGGCGCACACGTCCGATCCCTTTGTCGTAGACCCCGTTACTTACAACTATTGCGCAGATCAACAGGAGAATATCCATGGGCTTGGACTCCCGGAGTTCATTCACCCCGGCCCTCCCCCAGGCCAGCCTTTACTGAACGCCCACGAAAACCGAGACCTGGACAACTTTTTCCAAGACTTTGACCAGAATGCCGCCGCCAACAAGAACATCGCCCAGTCTCAATTCAATATTGTTGCTGGATCTGACCAGTACTATGGCATGCCACCCATGTTTGTAGGCTCTGACACCAGCCTCGGTCCCCGATATGTCGTGGATACGCATCAGCTTCAGGGAGCTGGTCTCTCGTATGGTCATGGAATAGCCGGGCAGCATATGAATGTGAACGCAGTCAAGCAGCCGAATACACTTGCCAGTGGCATGCCCCCAGGCGTCTATCATGACACAGCCTTCCCCGACCCTCTCATTACCCAACTGCAGACGGCTGCCTCGATGCAGCCTGCCTTTGGCCCTGGTTGGCAACACTCCTTCGCACCCCACGGTAGCATGGACATGCCTCAATTGCAAGGTCGACAAGCCATGGCTTTTGGCACTGACTCTCGTTTTCAGCCCACCGGATACGCCGCGCCAAACAATCCTCTGGATCCCGACATTCCCCAAGCAATGCAAACACATCCCATGGATTGGTTCGAATCCGCCAGCGCGAGTACCACGCAACCCAATACACGGCCGAATACACAGCCTTCCAGCCCCAATTGGTCCAAGAAGAGAACATTTGAGGATTTCCAGGGAGACCAGAATCCAAGGAATGGCTTCGTTCAAGGCAACATCCAGCAGATCGGATTCGCGCAAGCCTCTCCACCCAAACCCAATCCCAGAAGAAAACCGAGTGCTGTTGTCAAATACGAACAAGGACCATCGTCCCAGCCGCCGACTCCTTTACCCAATAGCAAACCGCATACACCGCTCGATAGAGAAGTGCGGGCCGTGGATGAGGTTGGCAATCATGAACAAGATGCCGAGGCAGAAGCTGAGGATGACGATGCCGCTACAGAATCCGCCAGATCTCCTTCACCTGCACCCTGGCCTGCTCACAAAGCTCGCCCATCCCGCAATCCAAATCCTGCTCCCCCAAAGGGGACTCGCAAGAAAAGGGCCAGTACGACCTCGTCACCGGCCGTCAAATCGAAATCAAAAGCTCAGCGTACTTCTGGTGGCTCGCAGGTCGCCAATTCCATCAGAGTACCTCTTACACAAGAACAGAAGAAAGCCAATCACACGAGCTCGGAACAACGTCGTCGGGATGCCACTGCTCGTTCGTATGCCGAATTATATGATCTGGTTCCTGAACTAGACGTCCTGGGCAAACAGAGTACCATGAAAAAGCTTGAAGTCGTGGTAGCCAAGGTCCAACGTGTGAAGCAGCGAGTGGAAACATTAAGAGCGAGACTAGGCCTAGACCCAGTCTCAGGCAGATCTTTTGGTCCAAGTCCGTACACATTCTCTGCTGCACAGTGATGTCCAAGATTGGCAATGATGATAAATCTGGCACCGGGTCCAAGCACAAAGTCGAACTCGCCGCTCGCAAGTGGACAACAGGACATTTGATCAACGTTACATAATGTGGTGTCGGCAAACCACCACAGAGAACTGTCGCAACCAGCAGCCGAATAGAGGCGCTTTATATTCGTACGAACAGACGACAAAAGACGAAGAAGCAGTCACGAATTCTTCTTGATCTCTCTTTCCCCGTTCCCCTTTCTTCCTTTCAGAGACGCCCCGCTTCACATTGGCCCGACTCACGGACATGTCATTGGTGATGGTATTGGACATGGCTGGCCGTGAACACTTGGACTGGCTTGGCTATGTTGGGCTGGGCTGGGTTGGACTGGCTTGGCTGTGTTGGGCTGGGTTGGCTTGGATTCGGGTTGGCTGGTATCAAAGGGCAGGACAAAAAGCAACGGACCATAAGGATGACCCGGAGACGGAGCGGGCAGGATGAGTGAGTGCGAGTGCCTTCAATGGGCAAAGCCTCGGACCGCAATCTTCAAATTCGTCCCTCGAATTTGTCCCTTGTGTAATGGCTAAAAGTCCTCTCCCCTGGAAGGTCGGCGTCGGTGTCGGCGTCTGCGCAAGGCTTACAGGACAGGGACAGGAGGGTGGTGTGTTCTGAAGACGTACGTACGTCGGCGGTGAAGCGCCGTCAAGATCGGAGGGAACCAGGCAGCGGTCGCCAGTCACCAGTCACCGTCACCATGATGGATGGGTTCCTGGTTCTGGGCGCCGGGTGTCTGGTGTCTGGTGCTTTACGAGGCCACGACATGACACGACATGCCGTGAATAATGAACGTCGTACGCCGAGATGAGATGAGATGAGATGACGTGAATTGACAATGGGATCTTGATAATCTACGCAGATTCTGTCTTTTATCTTTTGTCTTTTGTCTTTTGTCTTCGGTCTTCTGTCTTGTGCTTTCTGTCTGCGGGCGCCTCAATCCCCCACCCCACCCCATCTCATCTTCATCTTTATCTCCGTGGTGTCACCAGTCACTACATACATAGCCAGTGTCGCGCCTCGTGCCCAGCCAACTGCTCATCTCCCGGCCAGGTCACCCGGCCAGGGCACGGTCAGGTCAGAGGATGGGAAAATATTCATTCAGCCAGAGATGAAGATGGCTTTTTTCTGTCTTTCTGTTTCTCTGTTCCTCTGTCCTGGCCCCAGCTACCAGGTACCTTACTAAGGCATGTAGTGAGTTCCGGCAAATAGAAGCTAGGCAAATGCAGCCGGTGGGTTTGATTTGGTTTGGCCTGGTTTGGTTAATAATCTTTGCGTCGCATCGTGTTGAAATTACCTGCTCTTTCTAATCTCAAGCGTCTGTGCCTGGCATGAAGCGATTTCACTTGCCTCTCACACCTGCAGGCGTGAGGAATCACCGGCTCGTATGGTCCATTAGGGAAGAACGACCACCAATGCCCCTACCACCGGAAATAGTACCACTACCATTGGCCGCCGTGGCAAGGCACAGCATGGCAGGGTGGTCAAGTAGTATGGCACGATTCTAAAACTCCCATCCGAGACTCCGCGACCGCTCCCGCAACAAATTCGAGAGAAGATGGCCATCTCCAGAGCCAGTGGTAGTGGCGGGACAGCCAGTGGTTGACAGAGCGCCGTCAGCATCCAGAATATCAGCAATCTCAATAGCCCTTCTGGCCCAGAAGTGCGGCTGCAAAGCGTCGCTCGTATCGCCTGAGGAAATGTTGGGTCTGCGAGCCGTCAGCCCACTTTCCCCTTCCACTTCTCCTTCTCCTTCTCCTTCTCCTTCTCCTTCTCCTTCTCCCTGGGAAGAAACAAACAGGTCGATGCAAAGATTGAATAACGTCGTGGCGAGCCATTCGAGTTCATCAGCTGGATAGCCATGCCGACTGGCTTGTATGTCAGAGCCGGAGCCGGAGCCTGACTCCGAGACTGAAGTCGTGTTTGACCGCGCCAGTGTCAACGCTTGCTCCGTGATCATTTTCAGTGTCTCCAAGTTATTCAAATCTTCCAACTTCGAGTCTGGCTTGGATGAGGTTGGAGGTGCGCCACGCCGATCTAGAATGACTTGGGCTACGCATCGGATCCAGCGTGACGCTTGTGGAATGTCGTATTCAGGTTGATTTCGAAGTCCTTGGATGAGTTTCGCCAGAAGCTTGGTCGCGGTGGAGACGGCGAGGCGAGGCGTAGTCTTAGCTCCCTCTCCCTCTCCCTGGTCTTGCAATTCAGGGATCGTGGAGGCAGACAAAATCAGGTCTGCCAGAATTGAATAAGTTCTGTAGTCTGGCCGCAGCTGTATGGCTTGGTCGACAACCTGGATGAGCGACGATTCGTTCATACACCGACCGGGTTCCGTTTCGATAGATACGAGGAACAAGGCGGCTTCGAAATTTAGAGGCGCCAGGCCGATCAGTTTCTCGCCCATCTTCTCGACTTCCTCTGCAGTCGTCTCGGAGGGGCACGGGGACGACCGCAATGCAGTGAATCGTTCATACAGTTGTGAAGATTTGTCGAGCACCTGTCTATACAACATCCTCTCGATCTCTGTCGACGATGGCTGCGCCGTGTCGGAATAAGACGACCTTGGGAGATCCTCGGCTGTCCAAGACGGCGAGAAAGATCTCGCCTTGGTAGAGTACAAGACGGCTTGGATGTAGAGAGCATTCCCTTCGCGAATGATCTTTGCAAGCTTCTCCTCTTCCGCCGCATCTGGGGGGTATGGGATCTAGCGGAGTCAACACCTTGTACAGCGGAGTGTCTCTTAGACTCACTTGACACGAATAGAACAACAAATCGATGATGTATCTTGCTGGCCACGAATTGACATGTCGTACTGCCACGGAGTAGCTAGTCTGTTCAAACCATTGGTACTCTTTCAACGAGAGTGCCGTATCTTCTCCGTTGCTGGCCTCCTGCATTTTGACGAGCAACAAGGCTACGGCAGTCAGTCAATACCGCCACAGCGATGGCTCTGGACGCACCAGATTTGAATACCCCGCATAGCCTCAAGAGGTACTCATCAAGTGGCTCAGTCTCTTCAGAAATTGCCGAGAGGAGAAGACGCGCAATGGACCTAAGATATGATTGTTATTGTAAAGTAATCAGCCATACACGCATACACGTTGACTTGCCTGAGCAGCGACCAACCATCCACTTCTCCAGGTAGGTCGTCTCTGTATTTGTCGAAAAGTCGTTGCATATGTTGGGCTGCTTGGCCTCTGCTACCGTGTTGCATTGCTTCAGATATGGCAGCGAACAGAAATCGGTTCTTGTCCTCCGGTATGGCTGCAAGCGAGTTCAATGCAGATCGTGCTAGGCCAAACATCATCTCAGGACCCTTGATCATCTGAAGCGGTGTTCTTACCACCTGTCTCATCCTGACATCGAAGCGCCAGACTGTACCGAAGATACCGGCTTAACGGATGGTGTACTCTGCTGGGTGCCATGGTGTCGAATATATTCGTAGCAGCTCGCATGTTGGAGAGCTCCATATAGCACTTGATCATCTTCCTGTGAGACGTAAATGCTTGTGTCCAAAAAGGAAAAACATTTCTTACCGTTCTACTATTCCAATGTTTTGGTCTCCTCCATTTTGGAAAATGCTGTGCAATGCAGCTTGACACCACTGTACCGCATCTTCTTTCCTTCCGTCGTCGTAGCACTGCTCAATCTGCTTCCAAAGAAGCTGACCGATTAGCAAGCCTTCTACCGCACCACATTACCAAGACTTACAACGTGGGCGGCACGCGCTCCCTCCTGGCTAAGTGTCTTGTTCCATGCTTGCTGTATTGTGTCAAATGCGGAACAGATGTCAGAAGGTATTATGGAGGCATCGTAGGAAGAGGTGGTCATCATCCAAGTCAACGTAAGGACGGTACTCTCAGTCCACTGGTCGTTTTCGTCTGGAATAAGTCTTGTGATGATGTATTTTTCCACGACTTTGGTGGCATGTGAGATGCTGCGACAGGTATTAGTCAGAGGTACAACAACTCCAAGCACGCCGCACCTCAAAGATTTCAACCTGTGGACGTAATGCAGGATCCTAGTACTGTTAACTGAGCCGGAGAGCTTCGAAAGGCCATGAACTACTTACAATTTGTGATTTGGATGGGTCATGTGGACAGATTGTACCATCTTCATAAGTTCTACATCTTTCAGAGAAGGTCCGAGGCCGATGAGTATCGGCAGATAACTCACCTGTATGGAATGTTTCGGCATCAGGGGCAGGGTCGCGCGAGAGTATCTCCAACTGGAGCAATATGACTGGAAGCTTCTGACCAAATTCCTGGCTGGGTAAGAACGTGTACAAACAAATTCCATTTTGTCAAGTGAGTACTTCGCGCAAGACCAGGAGTGTTCTGTGTGCCTCATCGTCGGTTTCGGGTCCATCTTGTAAAAGAAGTGCTCTGACTACCTAAAGCATGAGACGTGGGCAGCTGGACTAACACGCTATGCTTACCGTAAGTGTGCAGCAAGGTGAGTCTCAGGTCCTGTATATCGACATCCGTAGTTTCGGCGTTCTTAAAGCTGCACACTGTGCAAGCCCTCTTCAACCATTTCGCAGCACGACTGCCATGCTTGCGGGTAACCTGATCATCGCCGATCTCGTAGCAGAGGTCAATTAGCTGAACCGTCCGATCCGAATTGAGGTTTGCCTGAAGTGGCTCGATTTGGGCATAAAAGTGCTCAGCCAAATCAAGGCGATCCTGCTTCCAAGCCTACCTACAGTTAGTCTGCTGTTTTGCTTTTGGGGCATATTCTGCATGTTATCACAAACCAGTGCCACTCGCAACAACAAATACTGCTCTTTCAGATCGTCGACGACATAGCCATTGTTCCGGACTGCTCCTTGCGGCGCCCATGACATGCTCTCTTGTTTGGAGGCAATCTGTTCCACAATCCTAGCCGCAGTCTCAAGTCGGCCAGTGGCTGTAGGATCCATCAGCAGAATGCATGGTGCTTTTATCGAGATATTTCACCTAAGCACCCTCTTGCCGCTTTCAGAGCACATTGGAAAAGCCGGGGTTCACCTAGAATGAATGAGCCAAAGCGCATGCGGTTGGCTCGATATCTCTAGGACCTTTACGCCTGGAGCTTGCTGCGCTCTCGAGAAGAAGATAAGAGAGCGCCCGGACTGCAGCCAGTTGTCAGACAATGCAAAAATGCGTCCATCCGCATACCCTCAGCCAGGTGTGCAGAATACTGCAGGGTCCCAGTCTTCGTGACCAGCTTGCAGCAAGTGTTCCAGATTGCGGCGCCTTTCCGGTCGAACTCCAATCGTTGATTCGGGCTGAGCTCTTTTCGTGGGAGAGGTAAGGCTCGTATGTAGAAGAGGACATCAGGGCATTCTTGAGAGGATGCATCTCCATCTGCATCTGCATCTTTGCTCAGACGTTCTTGAACATGCGCCACAAAGTCTGTCCTGGGTTAACATTGCATCTCGGAATCAGTGGCACCACACAGCATACCAAGCACAGACTGCGCCTTGCCTGCGGACGCTTCTGATGACATTGCGAAATGTGTCGAACGGGTGGAGGGACGGCGGATGGAGCGAGGGCAGTAAGTGGGAAGTGTACGGGTAGGTATAGTGGAAAACCACGTGATTGCAAAAGTTGATGCCTGCGGACATTTGACATTTGGCGCGTCCAGAGCAGTCACCATTATCCAGAGCGCCAGCCAGTACGAACAAAAAAGCGGAAGGACAGGCAACGCAGTTGGAACAAGGTCTAATTCTCATATCTCTTCATACAGATGTCATTTATGCTGGCTGTCAATGCTTGCCAGGGTTTATGGGCAGAAAATTCCCCACGATCAACGATGGTCTGCACCTGTTAGGCTGACAGCGACGACATGATGAGATGGGCGAGACTCACATGTTATAATTGTCCCGGCGGATGGTGAATGAGAAGCAACATGGAATCTCGGCGTCCGAGTCTGCCTTCGGACTCCGCAACGTACAACTAGTCAGCATTGCTTTCTGTTGCTGGTCGAAGCAGATGGCGCAAAACTTCTCCCAGTAGCTGACCAGCTGATCTTCGACAATGATTTCGTGAATGGCAAGTTTGCCCTATAAAAAAGGGTCAGTCACACAGGGAGTCGGTTCAAGAAGAGCCACTCACGTCACGAAGCGATTCGATGGGGACCTGAATCAGCTCTGCCATTTCTTTGTTGGCCCGAAATATCTCGCCCGTTCTTCTCCAGCAGCATGCTGGTATTGCCATGCTGGCAAAGATTCTGTCATACTCCATCAGACTTCTCTCGAACCACATCTCCACGAGCACGAGCTCAATGTCGGTTAAGCTCTGCATCCGCTCTCGGAACTTGGGCCGGAACTGGTCCAACTGCATCAGGATCTTGTGGCGTGATGATTGTTTCATATTCTTTTCCATGTATTTGTTGAGCCGAGCATAACCATTCACATAGTTGAATGGCCTCAGCATCCCGGCGTCGTACTTCGCCTTAAGCAGCTTGTTCATGCGTTCTTCTGGCGGTTCGGCGCCGGTAGGGTCTGCGGCCATCATATAGTACTTCTCTCGCGCTTTGTCCGAAATGGGCTTCACGCTGGACGGTCGAGAGATCATGGCGGCTTGAAGGGCATTGCTCTGGTTCGTGGTCAGTCCAGTGTGGCCGTTATCCTGGCTTATGTTGGATTCAATTCCAGAGGTCGGAAGAGAGGAAGCCGCCATCGCGTTCATGAAGGAGGGATCATTGAAGTGACCCTGAAACTCCTCTGTTGAATACATCCCCGTCTCTTCGAAAAGGCTAGTGCTAAGAAAGTCGTTCAGTAAGTTATATTCATCCGTGACCTCGTTGGCGTTGAACAAGTAGTTGGGATGGAAAGCATGTATATCATGGAAGCGATTCTGCGCGCCAATCCAAGGGTCATTAAATCCATAATCTGCACACCGTCAGGTTGAGTAGCTGGCAGACTTCGATGTACACCTACGACCTTGACCATTGCCATTGATCCCTGCAGTTGGAGCTGCTGGGACTTGATTAGAGACGGACATGGTGTCATTCGTGGGCGGTCTCAGGCCCATATTGTCATCTTGCAGGAGTGTGTGGCCAGCATTGTCCATCATCGTAGGTCCTGGCAAGGTCTGCACCGTGGCAGAGTCATCTCGCGGGGGAGATTGTTCCTCTCCTGTGGCGTCTGAGTCGGCCTTGGTCTTCTTGTGGTATCCGTGCCCTTCTCTTGGCTCATCATGGCACAGGTGTCCGATGTTTCTCTTAATGCAGCGTTGACAAGGTCGATCCTGAGACATGGCCCCACGGCGAGGGTCGCATTAGCCAAAGTACCCTCTGAAGGGGTGACAGAATCCTCGTCATGGAGAAGGGAGAAGTCGTACCGAATCGCAGGTCATATGCTGTGTATCCCAGACGAACCATCGGTTAGCCTATCATGTCCCTCCCTGCGCACTCAAATCTCGGTGTCGCTAGTCACGGAAGTGAATCTGACTCACCGAACGACGGCAGTAAACACATGCTAAAGGCCAGTGGTCAATCAAGGCTGCAGCCGGGGACCATATGAGAAGGAGGACGAACCATGATTCACCTTGCGCTTCTTCTTTGGCTGCTCTGTCGGCGAAGCTTGATTTGGTTTGCGCGGAGTAGAGGGAGAGATGGCTTCACTTGACACCGAAGTCCGATTCCCTGTGTCCCTGCTCGTCCCATTGCCTGCATAATCAGGCCCATCTTGGAGATCTGACATTGGCCGACAGATTGCGAATCAGACTATGGTTTGCAGCTGGGAGAGGAAACTCTGCGCGGTGTCGGCCCTCTTAGCAGGATCGCATGGACTCATTGCCTGTCAGACTGTACACGAAGATAAGAGACTGCAGGTCTATGTGGCATGGAACAATAACGGTAACGGTGGTGAAGGACAAGGTCTCTGAGCAGGACCACCAAGTAACGTGCTAGTAGGTCTAGGTGACTTTAATAATATGTGACCTCGGCGCCGCATGTACGGAGACGGATACTGTAGAAAGAAAGGCCTAAGCCGGGGTCACAGAGGCGCAAGATGAGACCCCGCGCAAGCGCAGAGAAAACGGAAAACGGAAAAACGGAGCTGGGACCCTAAGATACCCTACCTAGGTAGGCTTATTAGTCAGCCAAAGTACCATCATAATTAATTGGCCCGGCCGTCAAACCACGTGACTAATTTTGGCCTGCCTCGGCGCCCCAAACCAGAAACATTCCTCCGGCCGTGCCCCGAGACTGAGACCGTATTCTACTTTGACCATGCAATTGTGTACCATGTATCCGCACAGTCGAGCGGCTACAGCCGGCATGTTTCTTCGTACGCAAGCCCTCCACGACATGGGTTAACATGACCTGGCGTCCTTTGTGCATGTAGTGATGACATAGGAACCATGAGTACCACGGCCCTGTTTCTTCCTCTAGATGCGCCTCCGAACTTTCGCAGCTGGGCGCTACAATTTGCTTTCTAATACAGCCTATCCATCTGTGATATCCCATTTATCCCTCCGCACGTGTGATGTGGTACAAATTTGAAGGTGAGCGCTGAAAAATAAGCCACTAGCAAGTCAGCTCGTCGGCCGCCATCGAGTCCGCCCATCGAGACAGCTTAAGCGACGAGGGGAACACTCCGCAGCAAACGATGATGCACCTCTCCTTTTCAGACATTGATGCTGGGTCGTAGTCTCTTCCTGCCTCTGGTGCCGCCGGGTGTGCCGTGGTCTTCACGCTCTCTCGCCCTCTTTTCCCGCTGGTCCAATACTAGACTCAGGACATCAAAGCCGAACTGCGGGTACTCCAAACACATGGCCTTGAACTCTGCCTCGGCTTCGTGGCGCAAGACATGCGACCGTGTCGCCCAGAATGCGGCGACGGGTTTGCGAATATTGACGTCCTCGGGCGGGATGTTGCCATATACAAATCTGGCATATGCAATCTCGCCGACGGCGCTGGAGTTGATAAGGTGGATCTTCGAGTGCGCTAGAGTCTTGAGGACCGGCATGCCTAGTTTCCCTGCCAAAGTGTACACGCGCGCATGTTTCAACAGCCGATCACCCGTGTCGTCGATGGCGGGAACAGAGGAATCGCTTTCGAGGGTATCGTTCGAGAGGCGTCGCGGGAAATACTCCCCAGTGTATTGGTATTGCAGGAAGCAGACGACGGCATCCAGATGCTCATCGTGGAGATCTATGCGAAGGTCGTCGTCGTTGAAGGTTGACAGCTTTTCTTTGAGGAACGGCGATTGCTCGAGAATAGCCTTGTGCGCCGTCAATATCGTCTCTTTGTCGCCTGCGCCAACAACAAGCTGTACAATCGGCGACTTCAGGTATTCGAGGAAAATGGTTTGAGGATTTTGGGTTGTTGGAGAAGAGGAGCCGTTGGCATCCAGATTTTCGTTGCCCTCGCCCTCTCCTGCGCCCTCTGGGGTTTCTTCTTCCACCTCGTGCTCTTCTGGGGCCGTGCCCATCACAACGTCGCCCTCGCCAGAGTCGGCGATCTGTAGGCTCTCTTCGAAGTCGGCCATGATGGTTGGAGTTCAATGCGACGAGACATTAGACTGCAACTCGTGGAGAACGGTGATCTCGGACCCTTCTGCGTCAGAAAAAGCCAAATAGACAATAGACAATACGTGGAACACTGAACACCGTAGACCGTAAATGAATGGATTATGGACGGAGTACAAATGAATGGATGCAGAGATGCGACTGGTTGAGCGCAGTGGTTCAGCTTGACGCTGGACACAGCTCCAATGCGGAGGATCAGGCTGCGGGCTGGGAGTCTTGGCAAACGCTGAGGTCTTCAAGTTGGTTATAGCGTCAAACCAACTTCAACTGGGACCAACTGATTAATTATTAAATTCCTCCATACGGAGTACTTTGAGTCTGTCTCGACATATAGAAGCACGGAGGTTGCATTGCACGAGGCTATCATCACAGATACCTAGAGGCTTACTATTGTCGTCAGCATCGGGAGGACTGGCATGCCTCCAGCATATTACTGTAGTATCCACGAGCCTCCAATGATTGATCGACAATCATTACGACTAAATACCTAGGTACAGCTTGAGTGGCAGGGTAGACGAGGAGATGCCGTTGATTGGGGGCCTTCTGCGTGTGCCTCACCCCCGCCTTGCAGCCTTGTACTCCGTGCCAGGGGAAATACCTAATTATCCGTACGGATACATTGAATTGGCTGTCTACTAAATTAGTACACAGCAGTTTGACGAGAGTGAGGGAGGTTTGGCGACACAAGGGATTCGCTAGGCCCTAGAGGGGAGAGCTCGAGAAGGGTTGCTCCAATCGTGGTCGGCTACTCAGGCCCTTAGGCCCCTAAGCCCGGTTGATGTGTTTGACAGGCACCTAACAGGGGTCAGGAGAAGCCTGGCACGGACCTAGTCACAGGCGAGAAGGGCTCCCCTAAGGCTCAGGGCCCGAAGGAGTCCGGCAGGGCCAAGGCTCCGGGATCGATTGTTCTCACCGCCTACGCTGTTCGACTATCCCGATTGTGGCAAACTATGGCGTGCTCCCCCCAGAAAATGTTGCCATCAGTTGAAAAGTCCCATCTTGCTGCGAATGCGCCGAATGGAACAAACGCATAAGGTCGCATCGGCTCCTCTTCGTCGTCATCCCTTTGCTTGTCGTTGTGTCGCCGCAATTAATCTTGCCACCAGGCGGAAAGGAAAGAAAGAGATGGAGATGAGGCCAGACACGCGAGGCAGAGGCATGCGTGCTCAGGCGCAGGGCCCTTTGACCGCCCGCCAGAGTCGCACTGCTCATTCGCATGCCACGTCCCCACATACGCTCATACCAGGAGCAGTAATCTTTCCTCTGTCTCTGCTGCTCGTTTTCTGCCCGCTCTACGCTGTTGCCGCCGCGGCTTACCACACAATCCCACTGGAAGACCACTTGGAGCTCCGTGACTTTCCTTGTCTTCGTCTTATATATCCCTCCTTGCTCTCTCACTTCTCTGTCTGTTCAATTCCTCCCAAGAGCATCTAGCATCCCCAGCAAACCTGCTCCAGCGCCATATTCAACGCGTACACACACCACACACACGCTCTCTCTCACACTCACACACACTCACACACACACATACGCACCACGTAGCAAACAACCTCGAGATGGGCTCCTACAATCCATTCCCGGCCTCTCCGCCAATCTCACCTCCCAATGGCTTCAATGGTGCTGACGGCTACTCGACTCCTCTGTTCCCTGCAAAACCAAACATCCTCTTTATCATGGCTGACCAACTGGCCGCTCCTCTGTTGAAGATGCATAACCCTAAGTCTCAGATCAAGACACCGAATCTTGACACACTGGCTGAACGGTCCGTCGTCTTCGACTCGGCCTACTGCAATTCACCCCTCTGCGCCCCTTCTCGCATGTGCCTGATCAGCGGCCAACTCCCCTCCAAGATCGGCTCCTACGACAATGCCTGCTCCATCCCTTCCGAGACACCCACGTACGCCCATTACCTGCGAGCAGCAGGCTATGAGACTACTTTGGCGGGCAAGATGCACTTTATTGGAGACCAGTTGCACGGGTATGAAAACCGATTGACTGCGGACATATATCCCGGCGACTATGGCTGGGCGGTAAACTGGGATGACCCTGACCGCAGACTGGAATGGTACCACAACAGTAGCTCTATCCTGCAGGCAGGGCCTTGTGTGCGTACCAATCAGCTCGATTATGATGAGGAGGTGCTGTACAAGTCCAAGCAGTATTTGTATGATTATGCACGTCAGGCGCCTGGAAAGCGGCCATTTGCCCTGACCGTATCTTTCACCCACCCTCATGACCCTTATGCAATTGAGGAGAAGTATTGGGATCTGTACGAGGGCGTCGATATCGACCTCCCCAACGTCAACATCAAACCAGAAGAGCAGGATCCTCACAGCAAGCGTCTCAGGCGCGTCTGCGAATTGGAAGGCCACAACTTCACCGACGAGCAAATCAAGCGGGCTCGGCGTGCATACTACGGCGCGGTGAGCTACGTGGACGACTGCATTGGTCAATTGCTTGACGTGATCAAGAAGTGCGGATTGGATGATGACACAAGTAAGTTTTGACCCCTGACAGCAACCCCGCGTCGAGCCTGTCGACTGACACCACACCAGTCGTCATGTTCTCCGGTGACCATGGAGACATGTTGGGCGAGCGAGGGCTGTGGTACAAGATGTCGTATTTCGAGAATTCGGTTCGAGTGCCTATGCTCATCAGCCACCCGAGCCAATTCACTCCTCACCGCGTACCCCAGAATGTGTCGACCCTGGATCTGATGCCCACCCTCGTGGATCTCATCGGATCCCAGCTCGTGCCGGGATTGCCGATGGACGGCCAATCGTTGTTGCCTCATTTGTACGGGGGCAGTGGTGGCCACGACACCGTCTTCGCCGAGTACATGGGTGAAGGGACCGTGGCACCGTTGATGATGATCCGAAGAGGCGACTGGAAATACATCACATGTCCGATCGATCCACCCCAGCTGTTCAACTTACGTACAGACCCACTGGAAGAGGTCAACCTGGCGACCAGTGAAGATGCTGCAACTCAAGCTGTTTTCAAGGCGTTCGAAGAGGAGGCCAACAAGAAATGGGACTTTAAGAAGATCACGCAAGATGTCGTTACGTGCCAGCGTCAACGCCGCTTGGTCTGGTCCGCTTTGACCAAGGGCCGCTTCGAAAGCTGGGACTGGAAAGGTCACGAGGACGGCCGTACCAAATATATACGGTCCCAAACTCCGCTGGATGAACTTGAGCGACGAGCCCGATACCCGATGCACAGCAATGTTCCAGCCCACATCACGGTCAACAACAAAGCCGAGGTGGTGTGCCTACAGCCCAAAAGACTGACTGAAATTGCGAGTGATGCCGTCCATTACCGCTGAACCAAGCCGACCTTGCCTGGACATGTTTTCAACGACGAATGAATCTTTCCTGATTGAACCTACTTCGGGGACAGTCATTGTTTCTTGTTTCCAGGGACAGTCATTGTTTCTTATTTCCAGGCACAGTCATTGGTTTCTTGTTTCTTGGGAGGAGTCATTCTACTCTGCTGAGCGTGGCGCTGGGAGTTGTGAGAGTTTTGGCTTTGTTCCCGGAAGCCTTCTCCATAGATGCTGCGCGGCTTTGGCCACGCGTAATGTTCATGTATGCAATTGCATAGAGTTCAGTTTCTGGTTGGATCTCAACGGGCATGCATATGCGACTGTCATTGACATGGACATTGATTCTTGGATGCATATGCGCTTGTCATTGACGTGGACATTGATTCTTGGATTGGATCTGGGTCTGGGCTTTCTGGAGTTTCTATTACGTCTCCAAGTCACACTGGCTGTTCCTTGGTTTCCTTGGGGTTTCCTTTGCGTGAGTTTGGGCAGAAATAGCGGGACTTGGCCAAAATGGGAAGCAGTGGAAATGTATATCTAGGAACTGATGCTAGGTAGGGATTACTGAGTACAAGACGGCCAAAAATGAAAATGAAAATGAAAATGAAAAGCCATGCATGACTTGTTTGCCTAAGGTACCTAGGTAGGTATAGAACAGAGTACATACATACCATCAGGTAGGTATATTGTGCACTCATCTCATATATTTGTGCTGTATCCTACATTGTGCACTCATATATCTGTGCTGGACCCGACATACGGATTAGGAGTACATGCAGGTGTCATGAAGATGTGACCCTACCTATACCTATCTTACCTGGTCCCTATACGCCTATCTGCCGCATGGGTCTGTCATCTATCGAGGTACTAGGTTGTCTTCCCTTGCCTTGTCTTGCCGTGGCTTGCCTTGTCTTGGTTTACCCTGCCTGCATGAGTATGAGTATGCATACCTTACCTGATGTTAGATGGATAGGTAAGGAGGTATGCAGGTATGCAGGTAGGTACGTAGTACAGACCGTCCCTCCCTCCCACACTGCTGTCAAGTCAAGCCAAGTCAAGTCAAGCCAAGTCAAGTCAAGTTCGGGTGTCGGGACAATCGATGCTGGGGTTGGAGTTGGGTCTACGCCGAGTACCGTATATCCAGCATCCATCCACCATCCATGCAACATCCACCATTCCATCCAGCTGCACAGTTAGGTATGTAATTAATTACCCGTAATGTAATCTGCAAGGCAAGGCAAGGCAATGCAGGGCAGATGGTCTGGTCTGATCTGGTCTCCTCTAAGTTAGCCCTTATTAGCCCTTGCTTTAGCACCTCTCTCTGCTGATCACCGATCACTGTCCACCGTCCAGCGTCCAGCGTCCAGCGTCCACCTACCATCTCCCACCGTCCAGCGTCCACCGACTACCGACCACCTACCATCTCCCACCGTCCACCGACTGCCGGCCGAATGCCGACTTCAGACTTCAGACTTCCCACTCTGGACTGACTGACTGACTGACTAGACTAGCTCGTTGAAAACCTACCTGGCTGACTAAATGACTGACGGACTTGACTGACTGCCTATCTACCTACTTGACTACCTACCTAGTTGACTAACTGACTATCTACCTACCTTACCTGACCAGCTATCTACCTGACCACCTATCTACCTGACCACCTATCTACCTGACCACCTATCTACCTGACCACCTATCTACCTGACCACCTATCTACCTGACCACCTATCTACATACTTAGCTGACTACCTACCTATCTGTACGATACCGACTGCGACGAAGACAGCAAACAAGACAAGACTAAAGCTGAACTAAACTAAAGGCCTGGCCTAGCTCAGCTCTACGATGTATTCTTGATTCATGACATGATATCCATCCAGCTCGGACACGATGATGTGTTCGACAGATTAAACTACTGACTCTAGATACAGACGACAGCTACAGACTCCAGATACAGACTATAAAATACAGTCAACATATTAAGTACAGATACAGTGTCCTCCGTAAGGTTAATGTACATACAGAGTACAACTACAGACTACAGCTACAGAATACAGTCAACATATTAGGTACAGATACAGTGTCCTCCGTAGGTTAATGTACATACAACATAATAGATACTGCTCCGTACCAAATACTACGGACACATCTCAAGCTGATCCTCACACTAGACTCGAACCAGGCATGCAATCCATATCCTTGTGACGCCGTAATGATTTGGTTTTGGTACCGGCAGCTTCGGGTCCACGGGTGTTTATCAATTCTCTCCCAAGGCTCCTTAGGCCTGCCCAGTAGCTTGGTGCCTCTACCTGCATATCAACCACTTCCTTACCAGACTGCAGTAGTCCCAGTAATAGCGGTCGGAACAGAACCAGAGACCACGCGACTCAGCGGCATCCCGGCTCCAAAACCCGGCTCCAGCCTTACACAGTCAGGATCAAATGACCACCATTCCTACTCGGTTGCCTTTTCCTTGGGCCCTTTCGGCGTCCGCACCCTTCCGTCGCCTGTATCACGTCCAAAATCCCTCCAATGGTCATATCTTTTTCTGCCCGGCAGAATTGCTGTCGTTCCAGTGTTCGTTGACCTCTTCGGGAAACTGCCTCCGCGTTTCCCACTCAGCCGTATGCCCAAGTAGAACGCGCCTCATTTATAGTAGTAACCGACGCTGGAGTATGTATCACATGGCTCGGTGTGGATTGCTCCGCTCCAATGGGCCCTCATTTGGCAAAGTGCAGATCATACCCCAGCCACTTCCTGGCATTGACTTGGGCAGGGGTCAGACCTGGCCAGCCGTATGTAAGGGGGAAGAAGAAAATAAAGCCGTAAAGCACCACGGCCAGGATGACAATGGTGGCTGTCCAAGTGGCGACCAGACTTTGTCCCTTGAGACGGTCCGATGCGGTTTGGAACGTTCGTTTGGTCCTTTCCGAGAGCTTGCCACCAACCTTGTCCTTTTTGGCAGCTATCACCGAAGATGTCTGCTGGTCGATGACAGGATCGACGTTGAAAATGAATTCGACCAGAGCACCAGTAACCAGACAGGAAGCCAGGTGTGCGGGCAGATAATGATGTAAGAAGAGTTGACGTCCCATTAGATAAAATGGGAAGTAGTGTGCCGCCCAGCAGAGAAAAAAGAACCCCGTACTATTGTACAGACGGGACCGAGTGCCTGAGGAAGAGAACATGTCAGCAAATACCATTCGGGTCCTTTGTCGCGGCTCAGCACTTACGTCTATCGAGAGCATCGACTCCACGTCTCAAACCTAGTTGATCTGCCCCCACGATGCCCGCAAAGACAGCGAGGAGAGCGGAAGCAATCCAATATCCGATTGGGTTTCCCAGGAAATATATCTGTTGCTTGGTGCTCTCCTGAGTCCAGAAACTGACTCCTCGCAGCAGGAAAGGCCAATGGAAGGGTTGGGTGGCATATGGGTGGCTTGCCGTCAATGCATTGTTGTGGTAGAACATGGCTCGCTGGAGTTCAATGTATTTGATCAGGAAAGGCAGATGTTTCGGCTTTCTAACCTCCTTGATACGCCTTGGTGAATCTTCGGGAAGACTGGGAATGTCTTCCACATACCAAATGTTGCTTGATTGTTGAGCGTTTTTGTTGCCGTTGATTTCGGCTTGCTTGAACGCCCAGTCCGGAAGAGGTGTTGTGTGTGTCCACATGGCAACTTTGGATGGGTGGTGGATGAGCTTGAACTGCCCAGACATGGACCTGAATGGCACACCCTTCTTTCCCTGCTCCATTCGAATCTCGAACAATGTGTCGTTGTGACGCTCCCCGGCCGCAAGCTCCAGGGGTACAGTGGTAAATTCCTGGTTTGTAGGATGGTACGGGGACGCCACATCATGGGTCAAGAGTATAGTGTTGGTAACAAGGTGTCGAAGCTTGATGAGATCACCGTTCAGCACAGGCCTGTCAACACCACTTCCGTCGGGGATCGGATCGTTTGGCAGAATCTGCCATTGGTTGTTGGTGTCGTTGAAAGGATAGCCGGTAACTTGCTGCCCCTGGCTGGAGATGCGACCATCATCATACCGCAGAGGGTATTTGTCCGGATGGCTGTGGAGGTAAACTTTGGTCTCCTTGTGTCGCAAGGTAATGGTATCGTAATAGTGGACGTCAAGAGCGGCTTGATGCAGTAGGTTGTCGCTGAGGGTCTCCTGGAATTCTGGCGACATGAAATCGTCTCCGGGACCGGATCGGCTGAGGATGGCGAAATGGACCTGGAACCAGAACAAGTAGAAGAAAAACGGGATGATGATCAATCCCACGGCCCGGGCGACGAAATGTTTGCCAAATGTGATCAGATCCAACGCCCCTTCCCTGCGGTTGATGTCCAAGAGATCCCAGAGGTCGATGCAGACAGCACATCCGATGGTGACGAAGGTGAAAGTGCCCACGTACTTTGTGGAGATGACACAGCTCATACAGAAGCCGGTAAGCAAGAGCCACTTCCACCATTTTCTTCCAAATGGCTCGTGCCGCTGTTTGTAGAATCGGATATAACCAAGGACACTCAGGGACATGAAGAAGACCAGCGTGGCATCCAGCAGGATCAGACGGGTTTGCCCAACGTGAGAGTTGTCAAACAGAACCAATCCAGACGCCAGAACACAGGCCGGAAGTGAATAGCCTGATTCCCACATAATCAGGAAGACGACCACGACCGTGAGAGCACCTAGGAGCGCAGGAAGGGCTCGGAATGCGACGTATGGCACATTGTTGGTGATGTAGGATTCGCCAATATTGTCAAAGAGAAAGTGTCCGTCATAGCCGACGAGCCAGCCGACGAGGGCAAACAGAAGCTTTCCGAAAGGGGGGTGGACATCGAAGAAGTAGGTTCGTTGCAAGTAGTAGGATGCAAACTGCGGTCGCTGTCAGTTACATTGCTCTGGGACGATATTCAAGCACCAACATACCTTTCCAAAGTGAACCTCATCAAAGACTACTTCATTAGGGTGACTGATGCCGAAGAATCGAGTTGCAAATGCGAGAATTGTAACGATGCCCAGGGCCACTTTATAGTCCCACTCTTTGGGAGCTTTCCTCTGCACATCACTAAGATACGCGTCGACTGGGCTATCCTCGGGTTTGTCTCCGTTGACCAGCGGCTTGTTCTTTTCCTTCCCGACCCGTTGGCGGAGGGCAGAGTTGGGATTAGACATCGTGGGACGGCCGAGGGAGCAAGCGAGGGGAGGGAGGGGGGTGACGAGTAGAGGCTTAAGTCGTGAAGCGGGATGAGCACCGCCGAGAGAGGTGGTGAGTAGAGAACGGATACCAGGCACAAAGAAGGAGAAAGGAAGAAAGGAAACTGTCGGGAGGATTTCAAGTGGTCAACCCAGCAGATGCATTTCCTGAGATGGGGGACGTCGAACGTGTCCTGAACTTTTTGGAGAGACGCGACAGCCTTCAAGACTCCCTACAGGTGGGTCCGGTCCCGTCAAGCCTCGTGCAAAGGGGGCGAGAATTTGACTCTCCTGACATGAGTTATTATTACATACTAATATGTGCAGTACGAGGCCAGTAAGATCGATCGCAGGCTGTGTGCGGAATATACTACAATGCGGGATTTCGCATTCCTCTACTCGTGGCTATCCAAAATGCTCAGAGCCTCCATTTCACGCTGCACAATGCGCTCAAACTCCTCGCGGTCGATCCCGGCACTCTGCGCCAGTCGATACATGCTTTTCAGACTGGTACTGATATGCTGCCGGATCCCTATTTCCGATGCTGTGTATCGCTCTGCATGCTGCTCTAGTCGAGCCACCGTGTCTGATCCTTTCGAGGAGGGTGGTGAAGGCGCAGGGTGGGTGACTTCGACTTCTTTCTCCGGCGTAACATCGTCGATGGCGCCTTGGTACGGAGGAGGATCTTGATCCAAACGGGAGTCGGTGTCTCGTGAAAGCAAGTGTTGCAACGCATTCCCGTTCAATGTGGATTCTCCGGCATCTTCCATCTCTTCGTCCGGGTCGTGACTATCCAACGCAGGCTGCACACTGTTGTATTGTGCATAATAGTCGTCGTCTGCCGGCTTGTTATGATGGGGCTCGACTGAAGCCTTTCGAGCGGGTGTTCTGCCAGGAGTCTTGTCATACATGGCCCAGTAATCATCTTCCTCCGTGTCAGCGGAGGCAGGGTCTCTCTGGGCCCGTGCATTGGCCGCATCAGCCTCTAGCAAGGCTTCGGTCACCAATCTCTCCCTCGCAGATTCATTCGCCGCTTCGATAGATGTTGACCAGGATGGATCGCCCTGTAGGTCTTGATCGAAGGGTAACAGTTCTGCCAGCTTCCAGGCCCTGGAGCTTCCTTCATCTTTGCTAGAGCACCACAGGTACAGTGCGGTGAAAGGCCAGTCGATCAACGGGATCTGTGCTTGGAGTGTCTCTTCGTCCAACCTTTTGTAGGTGATTTGTTCTATATCGCCCACCTCGATTTCCCCGGAGGCAGGATGTGGCTCGAACACCGTCTCTTGGATTTTTGTTTTCAGAACATCTCCTTTCGCAGCATCCCAACATAGTAGCGCCGCCCAGTTGTCCTGAGAGGGTCCAGAGGTGTGTAGATGCAGGCGCTGGCGGAGAATGGGAGACAGGAGGTCTAGTAGTGCTGGAGGAGGCCTATGGGAGGCAAAGGATGTTGGTAGACAGGCGAGCAGAGGCGGAAGCAGTGTGTGAGGATCAGGGGGAGGAATGAGTTCGACCATGGTGAATGAAGGGACAGGCCTGGAGATGGAGGCTGCCCACCGCTTGCAGACAGCGTCAATCAGGGGTTCGATTGTAGGAAGATCATTTGGAGACTAGAGGGAGGCGAGACACAGCAGAGGCGAGTAGTCGTTCTGAAAGCGACAGTTAGTAGTGCTGCAAGTCCTGATCTGGAGTGAGTACGCAGCGAGTACACAAGTAAACGGAGAAGATGACAGAAATGGGGCTTGGTTTAAACGGGAACAGCGCCTAAGAAGCATGAACAATGGTTGGATCAAGTGCTGGGTGGGATGCTGTTTCGAGATTACTCAGGTATCTAGAAGAACCCGATAGTAGTATAGAACTATCAGGTGTCGCCGAAGATCGTAGTCTGGCTGCGCCGCGGAGGAGGTGTTGCAATTTACATTGTTTCCATTCGTCCGGCCGAACTTCTTCCACGCACGTGATTGGCGGAATGGCATCACCCTTCAGGTTTGATCTTATAGTCGAGGCTGAGCCGGAACACAGTTCCGCTGAGACTGCTATTCACATTCACGAAGGATTGCTTCTCCGATCTCGTTGATCCTGGTGGCTGCAATCGTGTTTGGATCAAGAAAGGCACCCAGCAGTCAACCGGTTCAAAGTAGGGTATACCGCGGGAATACTTTGCAGTAGTAGATGCTACGGGCAAGCAAATGGCTCTTGTATGTACAGTCATTCTGGCCACCGCCCAGCCACCGCCCTTCATATACCTTTATTAGGTGGGCAACGCTTTCTACACAGAATCCAGCACCCTAACGGAACATCGTCGATTAGATCTCTCATATTATTGCCAATACAGGACGGAATATCGTAATGACTACCTATTGTCGAATGGTGACTTCGTCGCCACCAGCTGAGCCAACCCAAGTGCCCTGAACGAGGGTTTTGTGGCTTTGCGAATCTGGTGCTGAGGTTTGTTCCTTGCACGAGCGGGGATGGCACCAATCACGGAACAAGATGTCAATGCTCTCTCTGGAGTGGTTGCCGTCGAATGTCCATTTCCAGTTCCCTCATTTTGAGAGATTGACAACCTTGAGACTTGTTGCCGAAGGCCGTCGCGAAGAAGGGGTTTAGTGTCCTCGATAGAATTGCACAAAATACTGCCAGTCATTAGTAAGAAAGGTTCTCCAGAACGTGTCACTACTCACAAGCGAAGATGAGGCGGGTGTTGGCCGCGGAGCGTCGTCGCTTGGAAGAGAAGAGAGACGTTGCCCTTCAATGCGTTAGGAGCGGGATGGTAGAAAAGAACTCTACGCTTGTAGCAGGAAGCCCCTTGAAGTCGCACCCAACTAATCCATCCGACCAGGATCATTCCTTCATTGACGAGAAGAAACTCCAATTTGATGAGCATGGTTTGAAATGGCTTCACAGCGTTTGCCAATGCAACGTCGAGCAGATCTTCTGTGGGTGCTTGTGTACGCCTATACATCGGTGGTAAGTTATCGAAGAGGTCTCCCAAGGTTTTGACGGTCTCCACGAAAAGCCGGAGTCGTCGGCAAAGATACGAATGGCTTCCCCAACGCTGCCCACCTCTTCAGCGAGATCGTGAAGACCTTTCGCCACTGTCCAGCCCGTGCAAGCCAGACCCAGTGCACTAGCAGCAAGACCTACTGTTTCTGCCATGTTGTAGGAGCTCTAAAAGCCTTACAATAATTGCAGCAAGGTATGATGAAGCAGACAGCAAGGCTGATGTGGTTACAATTACTCCGTATAGCCTTGCAATGATGTCGGCCCATAAGCGGGGCAGTTGACAACTAGGCTCTAAGCCTTAGGGCTTAGGGGCTAAGGCGGCCTAAGGCTACGGAGGCTAAGGAGGCTTAGACCGAAGGCTTAGGGGCCCTAAGGCCTTACATCGGAGCGTGAGCTTAAGGCCTTAGGAGCCTAAGCAACCTAAGCCCCTTAGCCCTTAGACTCCGATCGGCTCGGCGCGAGAAGCTTACGGCGTGTTCGTATTTACGGGGTACTCGATCGGGTACAGAATTTAATGCCGCTCTTACTGTACAGTGTATACTACTACATCCGTGGTACTGTGGATTCTGCTTTGTCGCTCGCTACGTGATGCTTGTCGTCCTTTATATGTAGTTGTGAGTTGATAATATCTCGTCGACCGCTTCCGCCATCGCCATGCTCCTGACTCGCTCCTTGAGACCAAAATTTATTAGAATGTCCTCAACGCTGGTTGGTCGCTCCGGCCGCGTATATGTGCGAGATAAGGTTCTTCAACCACATCCCAAGAATTCAGAGCTTGATGTCTACCTTGCGCAGTAAGTCCTAGTCTTCTCGAAGTTCATCCACAGTTGGGACCGAAGAAAAGGGAAATGCATCTAGTTGTGAGCACCAACCTTTCGTCTTGAAGTCCGTTTCCCAGTCGATTTTTGAGCACTCTCAGGAGGTCAAACATCAGGTTGGAGGCAGCTCTCACCTTCGAACTCACATCGACGAAAATGAAGAGAAACACGCTCTTATTTATGAGTATTTTAACGAGGATCTACTCTCCTTGGTAAAGAACAATCCAGATCTTACAATGGAGACGAGAAAGTTTATTCTGCGAGAGGTTGGATTGGGACTGAAAGATCTTCACTGCAATGGCTGGATACACTTAGGTACGATGTGATGAATCTCGAAAGGCCGCTCTACAGGGGCCTAGGTTAACTAGAGTCTACAGATATAAAGCCTAACAATGTCTTACTCAACTGGAGCCTTGATGAGACCGGGCAGTTTAAGGTCGAGCGAGTCGTGTTGAGCGATCTGGACTGCGCTTTGAAACTAAAGGGCGAAAAGCTCCTCAATCACAGAATAGGAAATGTTATGTGGCGGAGCCCAGAAGGACAGATGGGAAGGGGAATTGGAAAACCCTCGGAAGTATTTTCTTTTGGACTCTTGGTGAGTTAGCTTGCCCCCCAGACTCCCCAAAAAGAAAGTCTTTGCTAAGGGCTGAAACTAGTGTCTCTACACCATCACCGGCGTGGAAACGCTGCATCCAGACTTTCAACAGCTTGAAGAAGAGGGAATTGAGCATGAACACGTGATACTGTACAAACTGCTCTCCATGTTCGGGCCAGTTCCCCCTGAGCTTCTCACACATGTCAATGACGGGTATTGGGGCGAATTACTTACGGCGTTGTCACGGGTGGTGGAGGAGGAAGACCCAAGAGTGCGCTTCCAGCAGTGGCAGGAAACCGAGTTCCCAAACCTCAACCCTGAGACAAAGAGGATAATATTGAGGATGACGGATCTTGATCCAAACAAGAGGGCAACTATAGATCAAATTCTCGAGGATCGTTGGTGGGATTGATGTACCGGATCGCTTACTTCCAATTGCCGTGACATTGACTAAGCATGTAAGACGATATCGGTCGAAACCTATAGGAAGATTTAGTTATTCTCTTCGTCGAGTAGGTACTCTAATATACGAGTATTCACCCTATAAGGAGAGCTATGTGCAGTGGACATCCCGGCCATGGATATTTGGTGTTCTGAGTCGAAAGGGTGAAGGGGAGATCGAGGTCACGTGCAAGGCTGTTCCCCTGCATATATGAGGACAATGATGGTGGATTTTGAGAACCTTAAAGGTCTCCTCGATTACGGGCTGTCACCCAAGAACTCGTCGGGTTTCAGGGCACTTTCAATATCTTTCGTATACTATCTTTCTTTCGAGTTCGCTGCTGTTGTATACGTCTCGAAAACACTCGCTCAAGGATGATTTACGACGTTGCCATCATTGGAGCTGGACCCTGCGGACTAGCAACCGCCGCCAGGCTGCGTGAGTCAACGCCGTCAGCTCTCTTCACCGATGACGAGCACGAGAGGTACTGGCGGAGATTCCGACGTACAGAGACAATTGAGACCGAGAAGAAACGCCGGCGAAAAGCAAGCAGCGCATCTACTTCGGCAGACCCTGAGCTGCCATCAAGGTCGATGATTGTGCTCGATGCACATTCAAATCAGTGGATGTCTGCATGGAAAGAAAGGTTCAGGCACCTGCAGATAGAGCACCTTCGAAGTCCTCTGTTTTTCCACCCAGATCCCCGAGATCGAGATGGACTTTTAGGGTACTCCTATTTCCATGATCGTGCCGATGAGCTGCACGAAATTCATAATGTCGTTGGAAAAGAGCTCAGTAAGCACCGAACAAAGCAGAAGCGCGATAAGTATGAAAATCGCCATTGATAGCATATTCGCTTGACTGATCGTACCAGAAAGGTTGCTCGACACCTCCGTATCGATGATAGAGACCGTGTCGACTACTTCACACCGTCAACCCGGCTATTCGACGACTTTTGCCAGGATATCATTGATCGTTACCAGCTCCACGAGACAATAGTGCAGGCACAGGTTCAACACATTGAATATGGAGACCTTGGAAGTGTGACTGACCCCAGGCTGTTTGCATTGACGACAGACCAGGGTACCATCTTCTCAAAAACGGTTGTTTTGGCTGTCGGACCTGGCGCCAAACCAAAGATTCCACCTGATTGCCGTATTCGACTTGACATGCACCAGGGTAGTGTGTGCCACTGTTTTGAAGCAATCGGATCCTCGTGTATACCCGACCATGTATCGCGCAAGATAAGTCGGAGACAACCTACGTCGGTGGTTGTAGTTGGAGGAGGGCTGACCAGCGCACAAATTACCGATTTACTTCTCTTGAGAGGGGTTACGAAGGTGTTCCTGGTGTTGCGAGGAAAGTACAAGTTGAAGCATTTCGACGTGGACCTCGAGTGGGTATCAAAGGTCCGCAACCAACAAATGTCAGTGTTTTGGTCTGCAGATAGTGATGAAGGTACGTGACGATGCTCGAAACCTTTTTTGGTGTGGCTAACCTGGAGGCTAGAGCGATTCGATATGTTGAAGATGGCTCGAAATGGAGGAAGCATCACGCCTTCTTACGATAAGATTCTGAAGACGCACATTGCAAATGGTCGACTGCGCATTCTTCCATATACGTGTATCGAAGATGGCACCTGGTGTGGCACAAGCCAGGCCTGGACTCTTGGGCTGTCATCGATGTCGGACTCTGAAAACGTACTGTCAGGAATCGACCATGTCATATATGCTACCGGGTCAGCCCCGAACATTAGCAATGTTTCCTGCATGCAACGGATGTTGACAGAATACCCCGTTGAATCCATCCATGGGCTGGCAAGAATTACTGACGACTTAATGTGGCAAGATGACGTTCCATTGTTTCTCACGGGCGGTCTTGCCGGTTTGCGACTTGGGCCAGGAGCTGCAAATTTGGCAGGTGCAAGGCAAGGTGCTGAGAGGATTGCTTGGAAGATTGATGAGATATTGGGAAGACCCGAGGTAGACGCGAATGGTTCGAAGTCTGGGAGTGCTTCAACTGGAGGTGGTATGATTTCACTCGGCCCGAGCAAAGCCTCCAGGAGCAAAGACAGGAGCGAATTCACAGGGTCTTCCAACAACCAATTCGAAGCTCTCAGCATATATGAAAAGTGAGACAAGGATGCTGAAATTTGACAAAATGCGTGACGGAAAACAAACGAGTCCAAATCTGAGTTCCATGAACAGCTGGCTCTGCCTCGTCCTTGACGTTCTACCCTTAAAGCCCTTACTTGACCTTGTCCTAGGATGACTTACCATCGAGATGCCATGTTTCTTTTCTGAAGTGCCTGAAGTGAATCTTCCTAGGTATGCGTCAGCATCAGCTTTCCGAACTAGAACTGAAGCTCCATGCAGAGCGATGCTTCCAATACCGAGGTACCACATGGATTAGACTCGAGGATCTGCGATTCGATTGGATTGCAAGAACAGCGCGTATCACTTTACCCACCGTAGGGGATGGTCGAAGCACAGCCTGCAGCCCCTCGACAACATGCACGGCGTGGAAACCTGTGAAGGACTTAGCCCCAGATGAAGATCATCCGCTTCTCGATACCTAAGAATTGGCGATACTCCGCCAGATAGACGTCATCGGAGCTCGTGGCTCCTTAGTAGGATTAGAGAGGAGAGGAGAGGAGAAGAGAAGGAGAAGAAGAAGGAAGCCATGCAGCGCCGACGGTCTGGTATATCTCGACGGGCGAGTCGCTAACCCCAAGTATAGGGCGGCCTTAGGCTCGTCCCGATCGGGGGTGAGCCGCGAGCAGAAGTTCTTACTTAATAATTAGCTTGGCATTGGACCGATTTCACGTGCAGCGCCGACAGATGGTGATCAAGGCTGCAGTGTATCCATACCATCCATAATCCATAATACGACATTTCATCCCTGCCTCAAACTCGACGCCTCCATAAGACACTATACTGGTCTCACGGCCTTCTCGGTGACTTGTCCTCCAGCTTCCGCTCCCACGCAGTTTCCGAAAGTAACCCTGCGACGCCCTCGAATAGTCACCGGCCGCCCTCCCGTGATCTACCTACGCGACACAACAAGCTGGGCCTGGGGACTAGAGCTCAGAGGATACACAGCCTCTCGAAGCAGGGAATCTGCATAGGTCAGGTTGCAATGATCTCGCGAATATACCTCCATGAACTCGACCCTAGATGAGGGCGAGAACTTTCTTCGCGGTGAAGACGAGGACGATCGGAGCGACGACACTGGACGCAACACTGGCAACCACGCAGACAGAGATGTGCCGGATATCGAACCCTTGACAAAAGATGAAATCGACGGGCGATCTAGCCCTGTCCAGACGGAACAAGTTGTCGAAGAGAAGGATGACAACCGCAATGGACATGAGAGCGGGTCGGACGTGCTGGAAGCCGGTGGCATAGATGGGCTTGTTCCTTCCAGTCGCGAAGACAATGTCCTCGGCATCGGCGAACCTACCTCAGCTTTGGATGACACAGCTTCTGTTCGGGATTCCGCGCTCTCATCTCCGCGAAGTGAGACTCCGTCACTCCGTAGCCCAGGTCGAAGAGGAAGCCCTTCCAACACCCACCGGCCCTTTGATGCGAGGTTCCAGTCTCGTCTGTCGAGCGCCCAGTTCTCCCCTCTGAGATCGAGCTCTCCAGCATTCCTGGGCACACATTCCCGGCATTCTTCTGTTGCAAGCCTGGGTTTACATACGCCGTCCGAACCTGATGACACCTCGAGTCCTTGGGACGTCATAAGGTGGAGTAAATTCAAGAGAATCACCGGGCAAGCTTTCTCAGAGATTGGAAAGCGCAATTTTGGAAGTCCAACCTGTTTGGCAGTGGCCGATCAGCTTGTCATTGGCACGTCCAAGGGCCTTGTCCTCGTGTTTGACCACCATCAGAACCACAAGGCCATTATTGGCAGTGGCACAAAGGCCGTAGAGAGTGGTGCGGTCTCCTCTCTCGCAATATCTGCCGACCATACGACCATTGCAGTGGGCCATGCCACCGGACATATTCTCACCTGGGAGTTGGCCAAACCCGCCAGGCCGTTTCTGCACATCCACCCAATCGATATCTCGCATGCCCAAGCTAGACGCGCAGACGGACACATAGTAGGAAGTGCCGTACTTCATGTCGGATTCCTCGGCTATCGACACACCGCCCTTGTCTCTGCGGATGACCGAGGCCTAGCATTTTCGCATCTAGCCACGAGAGGCATGGGAGCCGTGGCCCGCGTGGTGCGCACGACTCGAATTTTAGGACGATATCCCGAAGTAGTCTCGCGCACTTCCAAACCCCAGAAGAAAAGTTCTGTTCTTGCCTTCTCGCCGTTGCCGCTGGGGAACATAGAGCAAAGGACAGACGGGCTTGGGCTGGTCGCAATGTTGACCCCATACCTGTTGGTCATCGTATCGACGACGCCAGTAGCGCAGACTCAACACAAAGCCGCCCGACCCAAGGAGGTTGCAGAACACAGCGCCATGACCGCGGCATTGGCGTGGTTTCCAGCAATAAAGCTGAAATCTCAGGGCTCTGAAGTTTCCAAAACCAAGCTTGTGTATGCGTGGTCGAATATTCTCACTGTCCTTGAGGTTCATGAAGCAGCAGTCGAAGACGATGCTGACAAGGACAAACCGCCCGAGCTGCAATTCCTCGCCCGCAGCCGCTACGAAGCCGATGAAGCCATAGTGGCTGTTCAGTGGTTGAGTCGGTCTATCATGGCTGTTCTAACCATCACACAACAACTCCTCATCATTGAAGATGTCACCATGCACGTGACCGACGCTTTCGACCTGCTGGGGAAGAGTATCTATCATGCGGACCTCTATTCCCAACAGTTACGGGCCATCATCGAGAACCTGGATGAGGAAGACACATCAATGCATGGGGTGGTGGCCGATGCGTTCCACATGAGTTTTCGAACATACAAAGGCCGGCTCTTTCTTCTAGGCTTCAATGACATCTGGACGGGTGCCCTGACCAACTGGGCCGACCGGCTTTTGGCCATGATCAACGTCGGTGATTTCGTGGGCGCTATTCGGCTTGCCACCAAATATTACCGAGGCGAGGGAGAGAAGGCCACCATCGGACTTCCCGAAGAGGATCGTGTTCGTTCTGGTCTGGTCCGGGAAAAGCTCTACGAGATGATGACTGCTTCGTTGAAGTATGCGTTCGGCAAAAACCAACAAGCGGGTAATGCACTGATTGAGAAACCTCAGATGATCGAACTGGCCGATGCGTGTATAAAAGCGTGCCTCGTGACAGAGGATCCGGATTTCCTGTTCGAAGAAGTTTTCGCCTGGTATGAGGATCATGACCACGGGCCCTTGTTTGTGGATGTTCTTGAACCCTACATTTTAGATCAACAAATCGTCGCTGTCCCACCACCAGCACTCAAGACCTTGATTAACCACTTTGTCGTGACGCACACGCCGTCGACATTGGAAGAGATGATTTGCATGCTCGACACGTCCACGATGGATATTGACCAAGTCACGACTTTATGCAAGAAATACCACCTATACGATGCCTACATTTACGTTTGGACCATGGCTTTACGCGACTTTGTCACACCGTTAACCCTCCTACTTCGTTTCGCCAATGCTGATAGTCTGCTCCCAACGCAGTTGACCAACGATGCCGACAGGCACAACATCGCGGAGAAGATCTTCCCTTATGTTTCTTTCATTCTGACCAGTCGTGTATATCCAACGGGCGCGTCCATGCAGGATGAAGAATCGGTACAGGCAAAGAGTCAAATCTACGATTTCTTCTTTTCCGGAACCGAAGATCCTTCCGCGGCTCCAAAGAGGACAGTTTATTCCGTAGGAGCAAAGAACACGGCGGGCTCCTTTGAGAATCTGTCGCGCATACTGCACTTTGATGCTGCGAACTTTATTGCAGCTCTGAACGAAGCTTTCGAAGACAGTTTCCTCAACACAGGCGATGAGAATGCAGTCAATAACCTTGCAACATATCAACCCGTAACGACGCGGACATACACCCGGCAGTACATCGTTCGTATATTGCTGGAAGTGATGTCGTCTGGTTTCGAGTCAGAGGAGACCATCTATCTTGATATGTTTATTGCGAGAAGTCTCGCTAAATACCCTCAATACCTGGTTCTCTCTGGTGCGATTCTGCAAGAAATCCTCAGCCGGTTGTGTCGGTACCCAGACGATGACATGCGTGATGACGCTCAATTGAGTCTCGAATATCTGTTGTCCACATATCAGCCGCCGAACCTGCTCGACTTCGTTCCTCTGTTACGAGAAGCGAGGTTTTACCGGGTCCTGAAGACTGTGTTCAAGCAGGAGTCCGAATATGCCGAGTTGATCCGTACTTATTTTCTCGACCACGAGGATCAGGATGGTGTATTTTCCTCCATCGTTAGTTGTCTGCGAACAGGGTCGCCGTTGACCGACCATCAACGAGACGAAGTCCGCAAAGCCATTGAGGAGCACGCGCTTGATCTCACCAGGGTTGACGTCCAAACGACAGCAACGACCATTGATGAGGCCGCACCTGACATGCATCAGTTCTTTCTACATGTCTTGGCTGACGATCCCTTTGGCCAGTACGAGTATCTGAGAGAGCTACTGGAGCCTGAAAATCATCACCGTCCGAAGCACGAGCCCCAAAATGAGATTCTGGAGTTATATGTCCGGTTGCTTTGTCAGTTCGATCCTTCACATGTGACGGAATATGTGGAAAATGTCAAGGAGGGCGATATCAGGCTTGAGGAAGTACTGCCGACCATCGAAGACAGCGGAATTATTGATGCCGTGGTCATTCTTCAGACTCGACAAGGGCAGGTCAAAGAAGCTATGGATAGATTGATCCGGCATCTTTCGTTCCTTGGATCGACCCTCAAATCTATCGCCTTGGACTACCCGGATCGATCGGACGACGCGTCAATCAGACACCCTAGCCAGGGCGTGCTGCAGGCGGTGGACAAGTATGCCCGAGTCGGAATCTGGTTGTGTCAAGGACAGATGAAACATGCTCCAAAGGTGACTGCTGTCTCCAAGTCTCCAAGACGGTCCGGTAGTGCCACTCGTGCCTTATGCTTCGAGGAGACTCTCTGGCTGGAACTCATTCTTTCGGTGGTGTCTATTGCTCGGGAGATGTCTGGTGGAGGCGCTCTACCGAGTGGCGAACAAGCGGACGAATCCCGACACGAGCTTAGCGTGTCTCTGCGGAACACCATCCAGCAGGTATTTTCTGCACTATTGTCCAGTACTACGTCGATACGAGAGGCTTCCGGCAGTCAGGACATGATGTTCCTGCGCATCCTGCGGGCATTCCTCACACATGCCGCAGAGGCAAGCCCGTCGTTATCCGAGCTACGAAGCGTTATCGGGTCGATTTTCTCGACATATGCATATGAAGAGTCGCTCCTCGCACTGTCTAATTCGATCTTGGACAAGGATGTGTTTGTGCAACTGCATGGAGCCACAGCTCTTCGGCGGCGGGGTTGGAGACCCAAAGGGCAGGCATGTGAGGTCTGCCGCCGGCGGGTATGGGGACCAGGCATCGGGATACGAGTGTGGGAAGAATGGCAGAACAGGGAAGGCGCCCGACTAGAGCGTCGACGACGTGTGCAGCCAGACGAATACGCCGACGAGGGCGATGCAACCCGAGGCAAGGGCAAAGCCGCTGTCGACGCGAGTGCGCACGAGCCGCTGGACGGTGATGGCTTAAATGGAGACACGCAGTCGGCAGGGAGCTTGGGGCCGATTGTGGTATTCTCTTGCCGGCACCAGTACCACCAGAAGTGTTTGGGGACTGGACATAGCGAAGACGGTGGCCTTAGCCCTCCACTCGTGTGTCCGGCGTGTATATCTGTATAGCGGGCTACATTGTAAGGCGTGAAGAATTGGTATTGTTGTTTTTGTGACTGCAGTGTGTTCTTTACGGGACGGAGACTGTAGAGGTGCGCAAAGAGTGCTCGACCTCAGCCTCAGCCTCGGCTTTTGTGTCTCAGACATTAACGCGTAGGGAGGGCATTATTGTGGGTATGTCCGTAGGTGGACGGAGTATGGAGTACGTACAGAGTTCTCCGTGCCGCGTGCCATGTTTGGCCTTCTGCGCCTGTATCGATTCGAAACGGCTGGGCAGCCCCTAGCCTCGCACGTGACGCGCACATCCCAGGGTGCTGATTGGGCCGCGGGCAACGTCGACGTCGACCGCCCCTTTTTGAAAGTCAAGTCTCAGAACACGCCGGCTGACCCCCAACCCCTTCTTTTTCCACCGCCTCCCACCTCGCATCTCGCACCTCCCACTCCACCAATTCCACCTATCAAGACCATCCATAGACTCGACACGGCGCGCACGCGTTTCACGTCTGCGGAGAGTCCTGCAGAGCCCGACGCCAGGCACGGATGTTTCACGCGATGGCGCATGTTCATTTGCTCATTCCAGCTTGTCGCGTCAAGAGTCACCCGCCTCCCAATATGGGCTTGTGTGTACCTCAAACACCGCCATGCACTTGCAGGCACGGCGAAGGCACCGCACCGTGCAATTTGCATACGTTCTCGGTCCTTAATCAGCGCTCTCTCGCCCATTCAGAGATCGAGGCCGCGTTCTACCGAAGATCGTCGGACCTACTCCTCTCGGCCCAGGCGTAGTGGGAAAAGAAAAACGAAAACGAAAAGAAAAAGAAGGTTCACTCAAGGCTTCCCCCCACCACCCTCATGCACCCGGTATCAGCGGTATCAGCGGTATCAGTGAACAAGCCCTTCTGCGAGACTTGCTCCTGTCTCTGCACGTCAGTCCCCTCTGCCGCTAAGAAGTGTCTAAGTATCAGTGAGTCGAGGTCTTAGCTGTCCGGACATTCCGTCTCGCCAGCCGAGAGGCCCAGCGCGTGAAAAAGGGAGAGTGGCGCTTGCGTGCGGTGTGCATGCAGGCATTTGTGCATACCCATCCTCCGTCCTGCACGGAGTATGTACTATGTATCCGTACAGTATGTGCGTGGGCCCGGCTTCGCCTCGCCTTGCAGACGTCCAGATCTGATCTGGGCCCTCTCCGTCCGCCCCTTTCCACGGCCCGCCCTGTGCGGTGGCGTCTTCGATATACGGACCCCTCCTGCATACATATACCGAGACCATGGTTTTCCCTTCTTCCAGCTTGGTCTGTCCCAACTCCTGGTGCTTGGTCAGTCCGATTCTAGTCAGGCCCGAGGCACAGGAGCATTGATCCTCAGCAGCATACTTGCGTCCACTCCTTTTTGTTTCGTTCCATCGCTTCTTGACCAACTCAAACTATCGCTCCTTGTTCGTCATATCGTTTGTTTCTATATTGCTATCACTTTTGCTTGTCAGATTTAGCACCATGTGTGCAAAGATGCTGGCCTCTTTGTTGTGGGCATTCGCAGGGCTGGTGGCTCTCAGCACAGCTGGTTATGTGCTGGAAGACGACTACGCCACGGACGAGTTCTTCTCCCTGTTCGACTTCTTCACGGTACGTTCACACCAAACGCTACCCTCAGCTGGGTCGAGACTCGAGAGATCGGGATCAGAACCACGTCTCAATGGGCAGCTACTGACGGTACACAGGACCAAGACCCGACCAATGGCTACGTGACTTACGTGGACCAAAGCACGGCACAGAGTGACGGGCTGATCAGCACCACCAACGGCTCAGTGTACATGGGGGTCGACCACAGCAATGTAGCGACGGGGTCGGGGAGAGTCAGCGTCCGACTGACCAGTAAGAAATCCTACACGCACGCGCTGATCATCCTCGACCTCTCGCACATGCCTGGCGGAGTGTGCGGGACGTGGCCGGCGTTCTGGACGGTAGGACCCAACTGGCCGGACGCCGGGGAGATCGACATCATCGAGGGCGTGAACCTGCAGCTGGGCAACAGCATGGCCCTGCACACCAAGGCTGGGTGCAGCATCACCAACAACGGCTTGTTCTCCGGCACGGTGGCGACGCCGAACTGCGACGTCAACGCGCTCGGACAACCCACCAACGCCGGATGCGCGATTGTGACGCCGAACATGGCCAGCTTCGGCAACGGCTTCAACCAGGGCCAAGGCGGCGTCTACGCCACCGAGTGGACCAGCTCCGGCATCAGCATCTGGTTCTTCCCGCGCTCTGCCATTCCCAGCGACATCGCGGCTGGCTCGCCCGACCCGACGAACTGGGGCAGCGCCACCGCCGCGTTCGGCGGGGCATGCGACATCGACGACTTCTTCAGCAGCCACCAGATCGTCTTCGACACCACCTTCTGCGGCGACTGGGCCGGCAGCGTGTGGAGCGTCGATCCCGTTTGCGGCTCCAAGGCCCCGACGTGCCAGAGCTTCGTGCAGAACAATCCCTCCGCTTTCGCAGATGCCTACTGGTCGGTCAACTCGCTGAAGGTCTATCAGAGCACGGACGGGGGGAGCGGCAACGGCACCTTCTCGGTGCCTTCGCAAGGCCCGACCGTCTCGGCGTCCGCGGGCGTGCCGAGTGCTTCTGGCTTTCCCGGTGTCAGTGTCAGTCTCGGGGTCAGCGTCAGCGTGCCGTTCCCAACTCCCGCAGCCAGTGACATCCCCACGACTGGATTCAGCCGTGGTGGCAACGGTCGATTCTCAAAGACCTGGGGTCAGGCTGCGAATTTTGCCGCCGACGTGGCCGAACAGACTCCGACTGCCAGCCCGGCTGTTACGGCTGCTGCTGGTGTCGTTACCGTGTCTTCTGACGGCAGTGTCTTTGAGGCTGACGCCAATAATGTGGATGTGCCCGCTGCCTATACCGACTACGTGACAGTGACTGCGTTGACATATGAAGACTTTTCCAAGAAAGAGAAGAAGAAGCGTGCCGGCGCCGAGGGGTCTTACCTAGAATCTGGAGCTGTGGAAGAGAAGCGAGCGCCTGGGTCTGGGTCTGGGTCTGGGTCTGGGTCTGGATCAGAGTCTGGGTTTGCTGTACTGGACGACATCCAACTCGAACTCGAACTCGAGGCGACCAAGCAGAGCGAGGCTCATCTGCTGAAACACAAACGCTCTCACGGTCACGTACATCGACATCTCTTCAAGAATGGTCTGGCTGCCGCTGCAAGAGCGAGGCTTATCGACGAGTGAATGGACCCAAGTGATTGTGACGATAATCACAATGATTGATGGTTACATCAGGTGATGATTGACGCAACCATTGACCATGATGGTGCATGGTGCATGATATATGCTTACCATCGCGATCCTCGACGAACGAAGCTGGCGATAGCGATTGATCCCATGCATGAATCAAAACAGAAACCATCCACTCGGACAAGTTCGATATCAGTATTGGTCCGGTACCAATACTGTCTGTCGTTCATCCTGACCGATGGGTCACAGTGGCCGGTGTCAGCCGTACAGTCTATGAAGGTCCTGGGGCTAGAGAAGACACGACAAGCTCAGGTCAGCTCAGGTCAGCTCAGGTCAGCTCAGGTCAGGTCAGGTCAGCTCAGCTCAGCTCAGCTCAGCTCAGGCATGTTTCGAGACATCTGACGCTTTGAGAGAGTCCTTCCCTCCGTTGCCAGCCGAATCCAAATCCGGCGGTAGAGGTATGGGTTTGGATCTGGATCTAGAATCAGAAAGATTCGGATTCGGCTGGCACCATACTATGGATCTGGGATCGTAGTTACGGCCAACATAACACAACACAATGCGACACCGCGCTGGCATGGATGTTGATGATGATGACGATGGCGATGACGATGGCGATGACGATGACCGTGACCATGAGAGAGAGAGTGAGTGAGAGAGAGAGAGAGAGAGAGAGAGAGAAAATGCGACACTTGATCGAAAAGACGGCATCAAAGACCGTGGCACCCACCGCGTCAGAGATGGGATGGGACATGGGAGACGACATCTCAAGTGGTCGGGACGAGATATGATATATTATGTTATGATATATTCTATTATGATACTGTATGATTTGGCCTAGGATCAGAACCTGAACCTGAACCTGAACCTGAACCTGAACCTGAACCTGAACCTGAACCAGAACCAGTTTCCAGCTTCGGCATCCAGCTCCGGCTGCGAGTATCAAAGAAGGACATGGACATGGGCGTAGACAGGATGAGGATGAGGATGAGGATGAGGATGAGGATGAGGATGAGGATGAGGATGAGGATGAGGATATGGGCATGGATATGGGCATGGATATGGGCATGGATTCCATATATAAAGGCATAGTCCACACGTAGGTAGGTAGGTAGTTACGTATCTTTCACATTTATACGGAGTATTCGTATTCGTATTTTGTAAGCTATACCTCCTCTTCTCTTCAACTAGATACCTTAGCTATAGAGAATTGAGACCCACGCTACGGGGAGTGACGGTAGAGGTAGTGGTAGTGGTAGTCTAGTTCCATTCCATTCCAGTTCGATTATACTCTATCCCATAACATAACATGGCCTGCTATGCCATGCCAACATCCGGAATGGTACTTGACTTTGCTGTTCTCTGTTCTCTTTACTTAGTGCTCTTCGCCCTTCACTCTTCACTCTTCACTCTTCACTCTTCACTCTACGCTCTACGCTCTTTACACGGTGCTCCTGACTCAGGTACAATATACAATCCGTTCGTACATGGACGTGGGAGAGAAGCCGGTACATGGGCTAGGGTGTGCTTTTCGCTCGAGTCGGTGCTCTCACCCTCACCCTAATTGACTTTGGCTCTTACTCTGGCTCTTCGCTCTTCGCTCCATGATCAGCCTCAGGCTTACCCTCTAGTAACTGACTCTGACTCTTACTCTGGCTCTTACTCTTACTCTCGCTCTACGCTCACCCTCACGCTCACCTGATTGACTCTGACACTCGCTCTTGCAATATGCACTATAGGTATTTCATCAAACTTAGGCATTAACTTAGGCATTCCAGCCTTGCCCTTTGACCAGAAGTCTGGTATAGCTAGGTATAGATAGGCACACCTATATAGTCTGGCCTCCCCCCATATTGCTTTGATAGCGAACATGCTCCCGTAGAGGTATACCATGTGGTTGGTTTTTTGGGTATCATTCAACTCGCGTCTCATAGAACGCCGACATCTCGACTTCGACTCCGACTCCTTTTAGTTTAGCCGGTGCCACCGACAAGTAGCTCAAACAAAAACTCCCTCCAAATGATCGTCATGGGTCATGAGATAACAGACAAAAAAAAATACTGTCAACCGCCACCTCGAGACATGTCCCCTCCTCCACTCTTTACTCCGCGTGGTGGTGGCTCCCCTCCATTCTTTACTCCCCGTGTTGGTGGCAAGCCGCACAGGGCTAACTCGATTCATCTTCAATCAGCGTCGCCGTACGGAGTACATCACCATCGTTCATGCATGGCATTCCCGAACGGAGATCCGCTACCGCTACCACTACCGCCGCCGCCGTTCCTGGAGTGGTTCTGCGAGGCAAAGTAATTCAACGATGCACCAGCGGCACTGCCAGTTCGACTATCGACGTCAGGGCCAAAGTCGAAGCGTTCAAACTCGTTCAAGCTGCTGACGTCCGACTTGGCTTCAATGTCCTCATAATCATCGGCTTCTGACACAATGCTGGCCCGATTGGACGACACCCAATACGGGCCTGGCTGAGAATTCGGCGTCTGTCCTCGACCCTGCTCACTTCCACCAATGCTACCGCCAAAGAAATTGTCCTTGTCCTCTTGGAGACTGTCGCGAGGGATCAATTGTGACCGGGTTGCAGGAGGGGGTAACTTGGGCGATGGGCTGGGCTCGGCAGGAGTGTAGGCCAAACTAGACGAGTTGGCCAGTTTGGCGATTCGAACGTTTTCTTCTGTCAGAACATTGCCCTGGGGACTGGCGGAATTTAGCGGTGGCAGTGGTTTGCCCGTTTTGTTATTTGAAAGGCTTGATGATGTGTTGATGGCTGGTGGCGGTCCTCGTTTCACTCCCGGTCCTCTGGAATTAATAGGGGTTGTTTTGACGATAGGAGAGTATTGAGAGATGGACGAAGCGCCATTGTAAGCTCCCGGCACAGGCGCCGCGAGACGACCAGGCGCTTGGGATCGAGCATTGTGGTTCATGCTAGGAGATGGATCACGGAACCGGAACGCCGCACTAGGGTTTGGATGCGTTGTATTAGGATTCGGGCGCGGGTTCGGGTTCGGATTCGGATTGCCTGGTAACCCCATGGGAGATCTGGCAGGCCCGCTTCTCGGCACTGGGCTAGGAGCCGTTCTTGGTGTTTCGAGAGAATCTGTCCGCAATGGTGGCAGCCCTCCCTGGCCAGGCGTGCTGTTGCTGCGGTTTCGATATGGCGACGACGTTGCATCTCCTCGGTTTGACGGGGGTGGAACAGCTCGTCCTGATGTGGCAGGTCTTGGTCCCGGTCCAGGCCCAGGTCCACTGAAATTTCTGTACTGGCGAGGTTCTCGTGGTTGACTGCTAAAGGGCGGGTTGTATGGCCGACGAGTTGTCGTCTCTTGTGGGGTGAATGGTTGGGCAACCCCAATCTGTGCTGATGGCCACTCAGAATTGGTGCTCGGAGGGGATTGAATGGCGGGCAGTTCCTTCTGTGTGACGAACGGCGAGGGCTTCTCGGCTCCTGACTGAGTGTTTGATGTAGTTGATCTACCACTGTTCGACCGACTGCTCAGTTTTTCTCCTTTCCCAGTCATGACAAATTCCGGTTGGCTCGCTAGCTCTCTCCGGTGTCTCCGACGCATAAAGAACCAGAAAGCACAGAGCGATGCCAGCAGAACGACCACCAGTGGAACGACAATCGCAGGGATGAGGGTACTGAGATTGGTGGCGGATTTGGCGGCGGCTGCGCTCGTGGTCGCCGAAGCTGAAGCTTTGGACGTCGTCGGTCGCACCTTGGTCGAAGTGGAAAGGGCGGCGGCCGAGGTGAGGGAGGCATATTCGGAAGAGTCAGTGATGGTTCGCACTCTTTCGGTGGTGATGGTTGAGACGGTGTTGAGGCTGGTGATGGACTGGACTAGAGTGTCGGTCTCTGTTATGGTGGTGAGTCCGGACGGAGCTGAAGCTGTCACGATCGGAGCGGTAGCTGAAGGGTCAGGAGTGATGTTGGTGAGTGCTATCGACTGTGGTAGTGTTGCGGTGGGATTGCCGATGCTGGACGGCAGGTCGCTAATGCCATTGCCATCGGCCGTCTGAGGCTTCCGTTTGTGTAGACCAGGCCCGTGCCGCAACATTCTGCCTGTCCGCCTGTCCGCCTGGCCGACGAGAGAGGAAGAGAGGGTCAGGGTCAGGTCAAGTTGAGGATGGATGGATGGAATACAGCAGAAGAGTGGTGGTGAGGTTAGGTGTGCTGGCCGCAGTCGAGAACAGAAGCAGTTTGCAGACAGCTACTGCGTACTCTCCGTACAGCTCCCTTTGCGCGCGGCACTTGGGTCACAGTGCAGCAGGAGCATCGGTGGCCTCGGTGGTGCTACTTCTGTGCTAGAGGGAGAGATCATCGGCGGTAGAAGACTAGCGTAAGGCCATCAGGCTGGAGGGAAATTGGATACGCGGTAGCGGGAGGGTATACGGAGTACGGATAGTGGAAGCAGATCTGCAGGAACATGAACCGAGTGCAGACCAAGGCTGATGAAGGAGGGATTGACTGAATTTGTTTCTGCAAGTCGGTGACCAGCACCAAATGTGCGAGAGGGAGAGGGCGGGCGTCTACGGAGTAGCAGTATCCGTACTGCGTGCCTGCGTGCTCAGCTCAGTACGACTGAGAGGAGCGGCGGGAGGAAAAGATTCGCCAGTGAGGCGTGAGGCGTGAGGCGTGAGAGACATGCGGGCGCGTGGAGGGTTGCACAGCAAGGGAGGTGTTTCGGATCGCCCAAAGAGGGAAAACGCGGGAGCTGGTCAAACACCAGGCTGGCGAAAAACCGGGGACCCTAAGGCTTCCGCGCACCGGCTTTGCCTGTTCAAGGGCTGGTCCTGGCTGATCGTGGGTGCCTCCTTAGCCGGCGCCGCGCCAGGAGGGAGCACAAGCTGTGGGTTTAGGCGTCACAGGTGCCTAAGCCCAAGCCTTGACTACAGTAGCCACGATCCAGCTTCGTCAATGAATGTATGGGAGTCTGACATGATGTGATGATTCGCTTCCTGACTCCGGTAGCTGAGCTTAGGTGCTAATATCTTGTACGGATGAAGGACAGGGACAAGGACAAGGAACGCGATCAAGAGGTTGGTGACCCTGCCTGGTGGCTGCAGGTGGTGGCTGGTGGAAGTGGAAATACTCCGTAGTACGTATGGAACGTGCTGCTCTGCAGGTGAGACAAGGGGTCTCGCGAGGCGCAGGCAGGCATTAGTGCCGGTGGCGGTGTCTAGATAAGATACCTAGGTAGGATAAGATACTGCCCGCCACTGTGATAAGATAAGATTCTGCTTCGTCGCGGCCAATCTCGGCCCAAACGTCTGTTCTTACTTCAACTCGGAATTGCAGGTTGGGATCTTCTCCTGTGAACGATTTCTCATCTCTTTGACAGGGCAGGTCAGGTGAGGTTGTCTCTACACAACTGCCAAGCATTGCTGTGTTTTTCCATTGAACATTCTTCTATTGTACTCTGTACTCCGTACATAAACGATGTCGATGTCGATGTCAGGGTGTTGGAGGGACCGATGACCAACAGAATAACAGTCAGGTACCTTTGGCTTCAATTATCCAAGGGCTTAGGCCCCGTTGATGCACCAGTACCAGTGACTCTTGAGTCTCGATCGACGCACATCACCTTTCTCTTCCCCGTTAAGAGTTCTCACTCAAGGGGTCCTTCCTTATTCAAGAAGTCTCCCCCCTGCGCCGAAAAGGACGGCGGTTTCGAGCGCAGGCATTGCGAATGGCGAGCAGTTCAGTTCAGATTCCAATAGAGGGATAAGGATAAGGGTGTATGTATGTATATGTATATGTAACTAGTATGGGTATAGTAGTATAGGAGTATATAGTATAGGTGGTTCAACTAATCAACTACTAACCTAACCCCCCCAACCCCAGGAAAACGGAAAAGCAGATCCGAATCTCAAACTCAAACTCAAACTCAACTTAGTCTGTACTCTCGAGCCCGACCCCGAACTGTCCACCTGATTTGATCTGATCTTCTGTAGTGTAATGTAATACTATGTAATGCCATGTAATGTAGTCCTCCTCCTCCTCCTCTCCTCCTCCTCCTGGGGCTGCCGCTGCTGCTCATCTGGCTGTGGATGTGACGGCGACCAGCGGCACTGGGCGACTTTGGTCTCAGCCCCAGCTTGAAACGTCTGGTCCGTGTAAACAAGTGATGTAACTTAGTGGTGTAACTTAGTGATGTGTAAGAGGAAGCCTGTACCGGCGCTGCACGACCCGGACGATTGAGACTGTCTGTGTTCAGGTTCTCCGAGTCGGGCTTTGAATGGTGTTTTGGCCATCATCGACTCTCGCTCTTGAACTGTGTTTTGGCCATGGCCGTTTCTCTCCAGTACCAGACAATACTCATGGCGGCGCCCGGGCCGACTAGCACAGTGGCAGCCAAGACGGCCAGACAGGCCTTGGGGACGTTGACGGTGGTCCTTCCCACTCGCTTCAAGTCCCAGATGGCGGCACATGTCCAGGCGACAGAAGCAGCCTCAAAGCCCAAGAAGTCGGCGAGAAACAAGAGGCGCAGACCCTCGCCGAGCTCCCTGGGGCCAGGGGTGAAAGTCAGGCCAAAGACGGTGGAGAAGTTGAAGGACGGATCGGACGACAACAACAGCGGGCCGACGATGTAGACGTGCAGAGCGGCGCCCAGGACGGCGATGACGACGTAGATTGTCTTGAGGTAGGCGATGTCCTGGTACTCCTCCGTGGCGGTGTGGTGCTGGTGATCTCTCGCCGACCGCGGGTTGAACAGTCGGTAGACGGCGGCAAACAGCCAGGCGAGGATGGGGACCAACATAGGGCCAGGTTGCCAGATGGCCTCGAAGGTCTGGGCTAGAGTGGCGTCTTGCCAGGGGACGAACATCAAGATGGTGGGAAGGACATAACCCAGCAGGTTGGCGGGCAGGAGGACCTTTGCATACTGGATGGGCACTTCGCGATTGACCGGCCACCAGTATCGATCGGTGTCGGAGTACGGGGTCCAGACGGCGTAGTAGAAGGGCATGTAGATGCCGATGCCGGCCGACTGGAACAGCGTGAACCAGACGAGAAGGGCGGTCGGGGCCAGGGCCGTCAACGCATGGCGCTTGCGGAACCCCTCGACGGTCCAGACTGCGATCGGCTGGATGAGCATGCCCAGGAAATATCGCTGCAGCGTGCCGAAGTTGCGGTCCCAGTTCTCAATGCCCGGCATGAACACCGCCGTCAGGAAGGTCAGGTAGTTGTCGAGCCAGCCGTGGCCGGTGTACGACGTTTTAAGCGGATACTCCGGCCCGATGGGGAAGTGGCCGTTTTGGATGATGGCCTCAAACTTCCCGGCGAGCCCGTACGAGGCCGAGTGCACCCACATACCGTAGAAGGTCAGGATGCCGCACGCCAGGTAGAATGAGACCAGTAGGACCGAAACCGCTGTGCCTCGTGGTCGGGGGTCGGATTCCAGGTCGTCCTTGAACGGAATCAGCTTGGGCTGGCGCGGGCATGGCAGGCCGTCCAGCTTCTCGGCCAACGGGATGTTGCACGAGAAGTTGTACACCACGTCGTCGACGTCCATGAGCGGCAGCAACTTCACCTTGAGCCAGTGCAGAGGGCTGTCCATAGACTCGGTGCGTTGCTGCTCGTGCGAATACTCGCGCAGGTGGTTGACTCGTGTCTGGCGCACCTCTTGCACGTGCCGGAAGATGGCTTCGATCTCTTCCGTCGTCGGCCGTTTGCCTTGACCATCGCTCCGCAACTCGCCGAGTTTTTTTAACAGGCCGTTGGCAAGAGTGGCTGCTGACTCGATGGCTCCGTTGCCGCCATGACCGCCGATCGGATGGATCTAGATAGTTTGGCATTTGGTTTAGTTGGGTGTTGATGTGTAGGGTATGGGAGTATATATATGTGTAGGGAGGAGGGAGAAGATATATATGTGTGTGTGTATGTGTGTGTGTGTGTCCACCTTCCCATATTGACATACCTTATGTGCCGCGTCTCCAATGGTGATGATACGATGGAAATACCACTTCTCGTAAACATGCTCGTGCAAGGCCGTCATGTTTGACGTGATTTTGCGCTTGAACAGCTCGCCGAATACGAGGTTGGGTAGGATCTTGTCGTTTGTTCGCTTGGCCAGGAGCTGAGCCTCGTCCTCTTTCGTGAAGCGAGGAATGTCCGACGTGTACAGCCGCTTGGGCAGCTTAACGAAACAGAACCAGTACACGCGCCCGTAAGGCCCTCCGATAACCAGATACGACACTTTGTGCCGGAACACCGAGTTGACCTGGCCCGGCTCGATGCCTTTACAGGGGTTGGAGATGCCAAAGATGCAGCAATAATCGCAGGGGACACCTGAGCACGCTGGGTGTTAGTTGCTGCTTCTGCTTTTGCTTCTGGTTCGACGCATGTCGCTGCGGTAGTTCAAGGTGGAGGACACTCACGGTCAATTTCGGGAGCTACAGATGCCGGGCTGAGTTCCTTCTGCATTCTCTTCATCTCTCGTCGCACCGTGCTGTGGATGCCGTCGCCTCCCACCACGATGTCGCCCTCGAACGTCGTGCCGTCACCCACCGTCACTTTGACTCCGGTCGAGTTGACCTCGAGGAGCGTGACGCGATGTCCAGTCAGGATCTTGTCTTTGTCTTTGATGTTGTCGTACAAGGCCTGCAGCAACATTTGACGGTCCATAAAGAGAATCGGGTAGCCGTGTCTGAATGGATGGTCTAGTCAGTGGTTGATTTGGGTCTAGACCGCCACAGATGGAGATGTACAAGGACATGGGAATGAAATAGGCGCCATCATACGTACCGCTCTTCGAATGTCTTCCGCATTCCCTCGTGGCTGACTATGATCTCTCCATTTTGGTTGCGGAAGATCAAGCTGGCCACGGGAGGCACGAAATCCAACACCTTCTGGAACAAGCCTAGCTGGTCCAGAATCCTGTTGCCGTGCGGGAGGATGCCGATGCTGGCTCCCACCTGGGGTGCAATGTCGGGATAGGCCTCGAGAAGAACATAGTCGATGTTGTACTCCTGCAGGATGTTGGCCAGCGACAAGCCCGCAACGCTGCCACCCACGATGACCACCTTGAACGGCTGAGCCTTCTTCATATTCGAATCCCTCGCTTGGTGTAGGGTCTACGCGTGCATTCACAGTGTGATCACAGCCGCAGTTACAGCCACAGTCACAATAAGGCACCTTCAGTTAGCCCTGCTCTGCTATGCTCTGTTCTGCTCTGCTCAGGACTAGGATGGGGGAGCCCCCAACCCTGCCTGGCCTTCTCTATACGTAGTATATATACTCGATATAGAATCACCGAATCCGAATCCCCCGCAAAAGCAAAGTCCCACTTTACCGGGGTATTTGGGTCGGTGGTCGCGGGGGGGAGATGGATGGGGACAGGATAGTCCTAGTCAGTCCCACTGCCAGCTGACCTGGCAGCTGAGGTGTCCGCCCTACCCCTACCAGGTACTAGTAGGCTGGTATTGCACTACCTCAATTCCCGCGGCCCGATTCGGCCCGCTGTCGAGAGGTGTTGATCGAGTCAGCGTGGAAGCTGTGGCCATGTGAGTTTGGGCACATGCGCGCACTGTCGAGATACCTGAGTCGGCTACTGGATCCGTCAGACCAGGAGAGATGCTGTACAGCTACTGCATTGCATGCGTTGATTAATAAAACTGAATCATCGGAAGTGGGACAAGAACACAACACTGTACCCCTAAGCCTCTCAGTACTGGCCTGGCCTCTCGCTGGATCGATTCGACGATGAAAACTGAACACATGTATCACAGCTCCCCTTCAAGCTCAAGGCCATCGAATGTTCACGTGTGATTGGAAGTACGGTAAAAGTACAAACAAGTCTCAGTCTTTAGGCACGGGTAAAGGAGAGCGGTTTAGGGTTAGGGGATTGGGATGCATTCCTCTCCTCAGTCCCTTCTCAGCCCCATGGGCAGAGCCTGCTACTAACTAGGATGATGAGATGATTGCGTGTTTAAGATTTCTCGAAACTGGGGAATCCTGCAGCAGCCTCCTTCTCAATCTGGGCAAAATAGTTTCCCACGCCCCCGAAATAGAACTGGACATTTTGCGGCTTGCCAGGTACATTGGCCCCAACATACCAAGAGTGCACCTTGGCCGACGACGAGCCCAACAGCGTGGCCTTGAAACTCTCCTCCACATGCGTCGCCCACTGGAGCGCAGCGGCCTCGGTCGGCTCCATCTTGGTGTGGCCATGTTGGCGTAGGTCCGAGATGGCTCGGCCGATGAAGTTGACCTCGTGGTCGATGCATACGGGGATATTGGCGAATGGCGACTGGGGCCCCGAGGCCATGAACAAGTTGGGGAACCCCGGAACGGTGATGCCCAGAAAGGTTTCCAGCGTCTTGGACCATTTCTCACTCAACGACGTGTGGTCTCGTCCTCTGATGTCCATGTCCGTGAGAGCCCCGGTGGCCACGTCGAATCCAATGGCGAAGATGATCACGTCGAACTCATACTCGTCGCCGCTCTGCGTGCGAATCCCCTTCGGCGTGAGCTCCTTGATCGGATTGTCACTAATGTCCACGAGTTTAACGTTGGGTCGGTTGTAGGCCTCGTAGTAGAAATGGCCGAGCGGTGGCCTCTTGGCCAGGAACGGGTATTTGGGACTAAGCAACTCGGCCGTCTTCTTGTCTTTCACAATGGTGCGGATCTTGTTGCGAACAAATTCCGCCATCGCCTCGTTGGATTTCGGATCCAGGAGCACGTCGTCGAAGCTTTCGAACACAAATCGGAACCCACCCGTCTCCCACCCACGCTCCAGAACCTCCTGGTGTTCGGCCTCATTCACGTCGGCCACCGTGCGGTCAGCAGGGGAATAAGCCAGCCCAAACACGTGGCCCCGAGCTTGGTTCCACACCTGGTCATAGTTGCGTCGAATCTCGCCCAGCAGCTCGGGACTGATGCTGTGATTTCGCCCCGGGATCACATAATTTGGGGTTCGTTGGAAGACCGTCAGGGATTCCGCCTCGTGTGCCACAATCGGAATCACCTGCACCCCGGTGGCACCCGTGCCGATGACGGCCACCCGCTTTCCCACCAGGTCGACTCCCTCCTTGGGCCACGAGGAGGTCTGATACCATTTCCCCTGGAAAGAGTCCAGCCCGTCGAATGGTGGCCTTCGCTGAGATGAGAGCGGGCCGGATGCTGTGATCAGGAACGTCGAAGTATAAGACTGTCCTGTCGAGGTCGTGACGGTCCAGACGTTGCGATCACTGTTGTACTCGGCCGAGGCAATGCGCGTGTTGAATTCAAATTGCTGGCGTAGGTTGAAGCGATCTGCGATGTGGTGTAAATACCGCTGGACTTCCGCCTGGCCAGGGAGACGCTCCGACCATGTCCATTCTGAATTGAGTTCTTTCGAGATGTTCATGATGTAAACCCAGGCTTCGCTGTCAGTCCTGGCCCCGGGGTACCGATTCCAATACCACGTCCCACCCACATCCGAGCCCTTCTCGAAGCCTTTGACCGACAAGCCCCGGCTTCGAAGCTCATAGAGCGTCCTCAACCCTGCAAACCCCGCCCCGATCACAATGGCATCATAGTCGACTTCTGTCGTAGAGCCCATATTGTCAACTGTCAACGATGGTCTCGAAGTGTCACTAACGAATGGCCCCTGCAAATGCAAATGCACTTTCGATAACAAATGCAACCGCCACGGAGATAGTGATACCCTGTACAGCTCTGGGGAGGGAAAGATCGTGATGTCCACGAGACGGTTTAAAACCAAGACTCTGCCTCACTTGGTCGTAGTAGGGATGCCTAACTAGCCTTCTGGGGGCTAAGGCCTCGGGCATGGAGAACATGGGGTAACCGAGGTCTCCAGCCAGACCCCGATGCACTATCCATCACAAACACCAGTTCGTGTATGCAGCTACGTTCGAATCGTGTTAGCAATTGTCGGCCCGGCCACGACGTCCCAGATCCAAACCCCTTGGGATGGTGTTGTATTGTAGTAGTAGTGGTATATGCCATCGCGGAACTGGGCCGACGAAGCTGCGTCGACGAAGCTGACTCGACTCGACCCAACCGTGGATCATGACCCCCACCTACCGACAACGTTGATGACGAAAGCAGCACCCATGGTGTCGAATGTAACGCATCAACCGATAAGCACAGGAGAGCAGGATAGGACTTCTAGGCTGTTTGTTGAAACTTGAGTAATTAGTGATGAATCCTCACCTCACCCACACCAAGGCAGTCCAGAACCCCCAATCGAGTGGAGTGGGTCAGGATCAGGCAATGTGGCCAGAAATCTGTTTTTCAGTTTTCGTTCTCGGAAGACCAGTCCGAGAGCAAAGATCCCGCCTGAGACTTTTCAAGCCGAGCGTACGGAGTACTGATATAGAAACCCCAGATCCCCGGATAGCGTATTCGTTCCCCGTACCGTACTGGAGCGCACCTACAAACTGTCAAACATAGTACCAGGGCAATCCCTGTCTCTTGGCAGCCTTGCCAGTCGAGTGACAGATCAGCCAGTCCCTAGCCTAGGCCCACTGCACCGGCTGAGGTTGGGTGGCTGTTGGCTTGTTGGCATTGTCTAGGTTTCCAAGTTGCGGGTCTCCGAGTGGTGGACTGCATTGATTGAAGCCGCGAACAGACAACCCGTGAATAGTGGTGAGAGGTGAGAACACGGACGCAGAATGACTGGCGGCAGCATCACCACACACAGAACACACCACCTCGGCCCTCGGTCCACCGCCCGTTACCGAACCAGTGTGGTCAATCTCTTGAGGTTACAAGTGGTGCCAGTATAGGCTATTTACCTAGGCCCCTAAGCCCTGCTTGGATCGTCAACAGCAACATGTCAAACTGGACTGCTACCGCTATAATTGATTGTCCAGATAGAGCGAGGTTTGCCATCGCTCGGAAGGTTTGTCGGAGTAACTCAAGTCCAATCCGTGGGCGGGATATTTCACAGTGGAATGATACCATGTCAACAGCGCCCTCCAGGTCAAGAGATGTTGATCCTGGTCGGGACTTGCTTAGGATTGAGGATTTCGGACTCCAGGAGAAGTCCACGCAAGTCTGCTCGCCCGTGGAGGAGGTTGCTAATGCTGGCAGAGGAACCCACCGCCCACACTCCGTACGGCGTACTGATCTCAGCCTTGTCATGACGATGTGCAAGCTAGGTGATCTCCATTGAAGCTCGCTCTTGCCCTGAGATACAGGATACAGGATACAGGGATGTACGAAATCGAAGAGCTTCCTATGTAGGGAACATTCTCCAAATCTTCTTCGTCGTCAGCAAAAGCATTCTCATCGCGGTCGTCAAGTTGCTCTGCAGGTTTCTTCAGCCGCGGGTTTCGTTCTGACTTTATTGACAGGGCAGTCTTCGCAAGGGGTTTGGAACACGTGTGGTACCTGCGCTATGTCATATGTCAGCTTTCACAAGGAACAAGGTAGCAGTACTCCGTAAATTCGGCCAGACTTACTTGGGTTGTTACTGCATATTCAACAACCCAAACCTTGTCATTGTTGGACCCTGGACCCTGCTCTTCTGGCCCCAGGACAGGGAACGTAGTCCTGTTAATCTTGCTGTACGGAGTACGGAGCACCCAATCTCAACTCTGACGAGACCTAAAAGCAGCAATCAAAACTACGGCGGATTCTACGTGCCACCTCTAGGCTTAGGGGCTTATGTAGGTAGGCTTATGTACCAGCATTGGCTGCGCTGTCCGCTCTACACCTTGTCCTCCTCCAAAGGTCATCCAGGGTGAGTTCTTTGTGCGGCTGGCCTGACGCTACCAGGATGGACCGGATTGGTCGAGATGGTGACCATGAGAACAAACCATGCAGCCTGCGTTTAGACTGATGGAAGAACACTCTTCGAAGTCAGCCTGCGCCCTGATGCCCTATGCCTTTCAACTCCTCTCCTAGTATACATCTTATGACCGGATTCCTGCCTCTGTTGATGTCAGAGATATCCTTCACGTCGTTCCTTAGGACCTATCCCCCGCGAACACTGGCCCAAATTGGATCATAGACAAAAGCGAGCTTCTTTAAAGTCTACACATATCCAATTGCCACGAGAGCTGACGTTTCTTAACTATGTCTTTCGATCCGATATGGTATGTCCCTCCCGTACGAAGGGCTAACTTTGGTGGCCGTGCAGAAGAGCTGGCAGAACTCGAGCAGAAATTATTCGAGCCTGACGGCCGTCGGACGGTACCTATCCTGGGACTAGGAGGGGTGGGTAAGAGTCGACTGGCGTTGGAACTCGCCTACCAAGTGAAATCAAACCACCCAGAGCATTCGATCTTCTGGATACAAGCCTCAGACGAGTGGAGTTTCGCAAGAGACTGGCTCAAAATTGGACAGAAGCTCGGGATTCCGGGGTTTGGGGACGATGAAGCCGATGTCAAGCCACTAGTCCAGCAACGACTTAACAACTCTGAAGACAAATGGCTGTTGATTCTCGACAATGCTGACGACGAGTGGCTATGGGGAAGAGGCTTACCACAAGAGCTGTTACTCGCGGGCTCAGGCGTCTGGCCGAGAACGCCAAACAGGCCACTCGTAAGCTTCTTGCCGAGAACGATGAACGGCTCCGTCCTTGTCACGACCCGTTCGCGACAAGTAGCCACTTTCATCGCTGAGGAAGAAGTTGTCGAATTGCGCGCCCCTCCACAAGACGAAGCTATTGACATATTTATTAAGCGGCTCGATCGTCTGGATGCGGCACTCGACCAGAAAACCCTTGTTTCCTTACTTATCAAGCTGGCTTTCCTTCCACTTGCAATTGTCCAGGCTGCTTCTTTTATCAATATGGTCCCTCACATGACGGTGCAGACCTATATGAAGCTACTGGACGCACATGATACAGACGTTGTTGACCTTCTCAGCGAGGACTTTGGAGACTCGTCCCGCTATCCCGATCACATTAATCCAATTGCTACTACCCGGCTGGTCTCCTTTGACCATATCCGAACCCACCACACTTTGGCGGCAGACCTCCTCTCATCTATGGCGTGCGTTCACGAGATGGGCATTCCACTCTCTCTGTTTACAGATGATGGGACGAAGCTCGAGGCTATCAAGGCTGTTGGTGTTTTGATGGGATATTCATTCGTGACGAAGCAAACAGAAACCATTTCAAATAAAGGGGAACTATACGATGTGCATCGACTCGTACTGCTTGCCGCCCGGAACTGGCTGAAGATGGAAGGGACACTTTCTGATCGGATAACGGCCTGCACTATTCGGCTTGCAGATATTTTCCCCCAACGTTGCTATAAGAACAAGGGTATCTGGACGATATACATGCCACACGCACACTGTTTTTACCGTCCCTATGACGGGAAAGAACTTCCGGAGCGGTATAAACTACTTGAGAAAACGGGACAATGTTTTCTAGCTGATGGGAAGTACGACCTAGCTATAAGAACACATATATCGGTGGTGAACTACAGAGAGCAAACGCTAGGACCCTTGAATCAAGAAACATATTCAGCCTACGACAGTCTCGGTGAGGCACTCTACCGGAAGGGACGCTGGAGAGCGGCAGAAGATTTTTCTCAAAAGGCTTTCTATGGCAATAAGGAAGTGCTGGGTGCAGAGCATCCCGACACGATGACCAGCATGACTAGACTAGGCTCGACGTATCGGAGTCAAGGTCGCTTAACCCAGGCGGAAGAGCTGGAGGTGCAAGTGGTAGAGACAAGGAAGAGGGTGCTAGGGCCAGAGCATCCCGATACACTGACCAGTATGGCTAACCTGGCCTCGACGTATCGGAGTCAAGGTCGTTTGACCCAGGCGGAAGAGCTACTTATACAAGTGGTGGATACGTGGAAGAGGGTGCTGAGTATAGAGCATCCCGACACGCTGATCAGCATGGAACACCTAGCCTTGATGTACTACAATCAAGGCCGCTGGACCCAGACGGAAGAGCTGGTAGTGCAAGTGACGGAGACGAGGAAGAGGGTGCTAGGAGCAGAGCATTCCGACACGCTGACCAGCATGGCCAACCTAGCCAGCACATATAAGGCACAGGGTCGTGACGACGAAGCCATGGCTTTGATGACTTTCTGCGTGGAGCTCCGCTCCAAGGTTCTTGGCACTGCACATCCCGATACTCAAGCAGCGGTGAATCTCCTCCAAACGTGGCGGGCTGTTGAGGAAATTGTGAACTAGCAAAGAGAAAAGAGTAGTAGAGTAATGCCAGGAGCTTGAGTCGACTGAATGACAACGAAGTCAGTCACCATGCATCTGCCAGGCCAGATTCGAACCTTGCATTTGGACCAGAATTTGCCGCGGGCGACTTCTTGCACATGTAGTCCATGTCATGACCGACTGACCGACCGAGTGCCTCTGCCGCAGAGTATTGACAACTGCATCAGACTCAACTCCGACACCGAATTCGATCTGCAGATGACCACTATAACCACACAGAGGGCGGGACTGTGGACATCCTGGACCTTCGTATCGTGAGTCTTAGAGAGAGTTGACGAAGACAGTGCATCAATGACGCCCCGTTATGTGTAATATATCCTCGCAGCACGGCCCTCCTCCCCCAGAATGGCCCTGACTCCCAGGGCTCGAGAAACAAGGTTGGAAGTGTGCTCGCTGTTCGTCGTGAGGGAAACGACCCGTCGCCGCATCAATACGAAGCGGAAGCGGCGTGTGCATTCTGCCAGATCAACATACAGCCATTCTCCGAAGATCCTAGGGAAGCAGGCATCGAAACCTGATAGAAAGGACGCGGTGCTACAACAGATGACAACATGCGGCTTGAACGAGGAGTGATGCTAAAAATGGTGGACAGAGGCCTGTTAATGCTTGTAGTGAGACACTGTGTATTCGCACCTATCCATATCTGTATCTGTACGAGTAGTGGAGTAATGGATGATGGATGATAGATGATGAGTGATGGGTGTAGCCATACTGTGGGACTCTAGGTGGGTGGAGGATGGTGGTGTGTCTTGCGCAGATCCCTTAGGACCCCAAGCCTGGCGCACCCTCGGCCGTCACGCCGTCACAGCCGCCCGCAGTCTGCTCAGCCAATCCATGCCGGCCGCGTCCCTTGTCCCTTGTCCCACGATTAGCTTCACGATGCTTGTCGTTTCATCTTGTCTTCATTGGCCTCGCGCTGCCATCTGCCTTCAACCCTCATTCGCCATGTTCGTTCTTGTAAGCGCCTGCTGCAGGTCAGCACAGTCGCCGGCCAGCCCGTCACCTCAAGATGGCCGGCTCACCTGGGCTTTGCTCTGCTCTTATCCTCCTTCTCTCCTCCTTTCCATGCTATGAGAGTTGCAACTCCAGATATCTGCTGGTCTTTAAAGCAGATACTGCTACGACCTGGGCTGCAGATTGAACATGCAACGATACCACTGACTGGGCTGCCATCGACGGACCAAGAATAAACCCCGCCATTTACCCTCGCGGACACAGCCACCATGTTCTTCCTTTCTCGACGCTGGAAGCCGAACAAATGGCCCTTTTACGTCCTGCTCGTCGTTGAGCTACTGTTAACAATTGCTCTTCTGGCCTTGTTTGGCATTGCGGCTCCGAACCTCTATCGGACAAAGCTATGGCAAGACGGCGCCGACAATGGCTTCAATTCAAGCCCAACCACAGGACTCTATGCGGCAGCGAACTACAGACCGTACACGACCCCGAAAGTTTGGTCACAATTGTGAGCACAATGCCACTCGAGGGTAGGGTCGACACTCTGCTAATCTGGAACAGTATAACAGACTACAACGTCGTCATCGCGGTTCTCTCCATGTTTATCATGCTGGTCAAGTCCATCATGTATATGTTGCACGTCTTCCCGCCCATTCTGTCCGCCGTCGTCCATGCCATCCTCATCGCCCTTTACACTGTGTCGGTTGACTATCAAGCCAGCAGCGATACCACCGATCCCAATCATCCTCAGAACGGCCCACCTTGGTACATCACGAAATCTTGCAGTGTGACACATAACAAGAGCTTGGTGGGGTATTGTCAACAAGCCAAAGCAAGTTTCGCTTGTACCTGCGCCATGCTGGGCATCTTTGTTGTATATCTGGGCTTTGCGGTCTGGTCGTGTTTCCCTTCGAAGAGACAACGTGAAGAATATGCGGAGGCGAAACGTATTAAGGCAGAGAAGTGGGCACGGTTTGAGACGATCGAAGATCCAGTAACAGGCGAAACCATCCGGGCACCTGAGCCTGAGACACCCGGCTTCCAAGGAGGATTGACTCCAATGACTCCGCGCACCAGGACATTCAATATCCTCGGAGGAACCAAGGACTTGCCTCTGCAAAAACCCGTGGCCACTCCGAGTGCCAAATCTCCTTCCTTTGCCATCCGAAGTCCCGACCTACCGAGAAGTCCACTGACGCCGGGTTTCGTCGACCGCACGGGCAGTAATGTCCGAGCAGGCAAGGCGCCAGAGGTGGTTGACGGTACAGACCCGGTCTCGCCTCAGTTGTATTTTCCGCCCCCTCCCAAGACATCAAAGAAGTAAAATGGGAGATTGTTACCTAAGACGTCAAAGAAGTAGAATGGGAGATTGTTACGCCCGCCCGCATTGCGCTTGGAACAGTTGGAGGACTATGGCCTGGATCTGGATCGATCACTTTACGGAGTACGCGGGGAACGTTATGTCGTATCTAAGGCTATGAGCCGTTGAACGAATCGAGATCTCAAGCTTGGACCAGTCAGGAATGACTATCATTAATATTGACTATTGCCTAGCTCATGCCTTCACTTTTAATTGGTTAATAATGTCTGATTCGAGCCCGTATGTGACACTGGAGGTCTTCAAGTTGTTTCTATCGACCAAACCAAGTACTAACTAGACAGGTCCGCACCCATAGGACAAGTCGATGTCAAGGAGTCAGCTCGGCGGCCACGATCCATGCAGAGCAGGTTTCTCCAAGTTGACAGGACTGTAGTCATGATCTCTCACAATCTCCTCCCTTCTCGCTCTATCTCTGTGTGCGTGGGGGTGCGGATGCGTGCGGGTGTAGCATGTGTACATGTGCGTGTCTCAGGAGCCAGCTCTCAAAGGCCACACAGCCGCCTCAGGCCCTCGTCGTCGAATGTGCCAATAGCAAACCGGTCCAATGTGGTCCTCGCCTCGTCCATGGCTGCCATCACTGGATTGAGATTCCTTGTGTTGTTCTGCATGCTAAGCAGATGACTTCGTAGTTGTTTGAGGAGCGGGTCTAGGTCGGGATCGCCTTCCGCGGGAGGGTCTCGAGACCGATGGATAAGCTCGGAAGACGACAACGCGGATAGAGAAGTTGATAGCGCGGCGCCATGACGGGCAGCGACCGCGGCAGCAGTAGGTCCACGAGAACCAGAGATTCCAGCGGCCAAGTTCGCCCTCTCGACATGCTCTGCCCAGACCGTGTCTTGATTCTGACCCAGCGCCCTCGCCAGCGGATGCAGTCCCATCTCTTTCTTCCGCCGTAGGGTCTGGCTGCTTTTCAGCGCGGTCTCGAGCCCGTCCAGTTCGGCGTGGTCGCGGCGCAAGGCTCTTTGTTCGCGCTTGATCTGCATCCGGAGCAGATTCGCCGATTGTGTATTCATGGTCAATTGGGCCTGGAGGGCGGTGATGCGGTGCAGCGTGGCGGAGAGGTCGAAGGCCGAGTCATCGGCAGCGATTGAGTTGGAGTTGGAGTTGGATTTGCTGCTTCTGCCACCGTTGGCGGGAGGGAAGGGCATCCGTGGGAGACGGGAGAGAAGCCTGTAGAAGGGAAAAAGAACTCATGTTAGAAAGACACAGGACCAGAAAAGCCAAACCCAACAACACAAATCTAGTCCCTCACCCTTAGCCCTCCCTCCGGCTGAAGACGTTACTCCTCGGTCAAAGACCATACTTGACCGCTACAGTCAAGTAGGGTAACCGGCAGTGGCAGGCAAATACATACATGGGAAGCAAAGGTTCACGGCACAAGGCTGACTCGATGCAACCATGCGGCGCTTCGAATCAATCTGACCACGCCGGAGAAGGCAGGTGAGGGAAACAGAATCAAGCAGAACAGAATAGAACAAGAACATACTTGTCAGCCACTTCCTCCACGGCCTTCTCGTATTCGTCTTCCTTGACCTGGGCCCTCGAGATCGGTCGTTTCTTCCCCCTTGGTTGCATCTTGCTGGTCACGGCAGGGATGCGCGCGGCGCCGCATCGCTTCGTTTTAACATCGAGGAGGATCTGGCCGACTTTCTCCTGCGATGACACCGGTAGCGGTTTCCATTTCTTGCGGATCGTGGCTTGCGAGATGTTCTTGACGCGTGGCGCGAGTGTCGCGAAGGGGGGGTCTGGTTTCGCTCTCGCTCTCGCGTTGGCTGTGGAGGCTGCGGCTTTTGACGCGCCCATTCTGGCACTGTAAAGAGTAGAGGAAGTGATTGATGGAATTGTGCGCGTCGATATGACTGGGAGACGCTTCAGATTTGGTGCTGGCTGCGACGACTCGTGATGGGCATGTGCAGTTTCAGTGTTCCAGGATCGTAGAACCACGTACAACTCCGTCTATCATGTTGATTTCGCCGATTCGGGTCTAGTGCAGCCTTGGCCAAGCCTCGTCACTACTAGTACACATAGCGTAGCTAGTCGCCCGCTCGTCTATGGATTCGTCTCGTCTATGGATTCGATATACCAATCCATACCGAGACATGTACGAGTACCAGCGGGAATCCTCTGTAGTGTGGCCTTACTGTTAACAGCCTCGACAAGCTTGTCGACCGCCGTATGGTAAAGCCACTGAGGAATTCCCGCTGCTCTCGTCTCGTCTGCAAGTATCAAGTATCGACCACGACCACGGCCACGACCATGTCCTCCCCTCCGCCCACATCCTCGACCTCAGGCGAAACGTCACTGTCCAAACTTCTCTCGACACTGACTGTAACGCTGCACCCCCCGACGTACGTGTTTCTGAACATCCCGGTATCGGACTTTGAAGGCACGAATGCCGCGTCTCGGTTTCCGATCCCTTTGGCTGAAATTATCCTGTTTTTCCGCGAACCCGGAGACGGCATTACGGTGATTGTGGAATTGGCCGTTATTGAGAGGTATCAGCGGCAAGATCAAGCTCAGAAAAGGTATGTCGAAGTCTCCTAGCGCTTGGCGGGCAGTCTGCGCCGCTCAGCGACCTGACTGAGTCCGAGATTGGATCTCATCTGGTCCAGAGACTGACTCATCATGCTCCTATTTCTCCTAGTGTCGAGACCCATCATGCTCCGAATCCTTGTAGTGTCGAGAACGACTCTGTCCCCGACACTGTTGGCTCTAGGCTCAAAACGCTGTACCGGTACGACTATCAGTATCCCTGTCGCATGATCACGTGTGACGTGCATTCGAGCCTTGCCGCCGTCGGGTTCATGGCGACGTTGGCCACAAGGCTGGCTCGGCGTGGCATCAGTGTGAATCCCGTCAGTGGCTTCTTCCATGACCATCTGTTCGTACCGGCCGAGAAGGCCGAGGAGGCCGTGAGAGTGTTGGAGGAAGTGAGGGAAGAAGCGAGTCAGAAGAGTGGCTCGAACTAGCACGCGAGTCGGAAGAGTGGCTCGAAGTAGTAGTAGATACTATAGGATAGGATCACTGACGCAAAAGGTGAGCCAAGGCAGTCCGGGTGGTCAAGGCTACGATTGCAGATGGCCTCGGGTGACTCTACAGTACTATCCCCTCTCCCCTGACCCCTGTCCCCTAATCATGCATCATTCAAAGACACACGCGACAAGTTCAAGTTGATAGTCGTTGAGACTTTTTTTTTCTTCAAGAAGAGATAGAATATAGTCCTTGATTAAACAAAAGTCGAGTTTTCTATAAGTGAGCTGCGAGCAGTTTATACTCATCCTGAACTACTAAAGTGGAGGGGTGATAAGGCATCTGAGATGCTGAGAGCCACTAATCTCCTCAGTAGCATGAGAACACATGTCACATGTGCTGTTCCCTTGCATCCTATCCTACCGTTTCTGTTGAACATCTTCGCTGGCCGCCTTGACGGCACCTTGACTGACCTGACTGGCCTGATTGGCCTGATGTCGACGCTTTTCTTCCAAGGCCTTCTCGGATTCAACCAGCAGTGTCTCTGCGGGACCCGGCCCATTCAAGTCCCCTGCCTGCACCGCTTTTGCGTCGAGATCGGCCTTTTCTTGAGAAATCCAGGATGATATGCGCGTAAACCAGCCACCAGGCTTCTCATCTATTCCCTCCTCTTTCTCCTCGTAAATCTCGGGTGGTAAGATTCGCACCGGGGTGTTCTGTGACCCAACTTGCTCTTTGGCCCGTAGGCGGAGCACCTCCCTTTCCAGTTCAATCAGGGCTCTTCGTGTTGCGTCTTCCGTCTCCTCGAGATCGTTCAGTCGCTCGTTCACGTCATCTCGGCGACTGCTCTCCTTCCTGCGCGACCTCCACGACTCGAGCAATATGAGACTGGCCGCAACGCCGAAGAGAAAAGCTTCACTTATAAAGCTGGCGCCGGCATCGATGGCTTTGGCTTCGGTCAGAGGTCTGATCTTGGGTTTGGACCGGGCTTTGGGGGACTCCGTCGACTCTGTCGGCGCCTTTGCAGCCGCCTCTTCCTCCGCCTTTGTCTGGGCTTCCGTTTTGACAGTGGGGATGCTGTGCTTGTGTTTCCTGGCTGCATCTTGTGCGGCTTCTTTTGCCGCTTGTTTCTCTATGGCTGCAGCATCTTGTAGTAGACCAATCCGCCATCGCATGTCAATCCGGTGAAGTCTCTGCGCGAAGGTAATACACGTCCGGCGAAATCCGTCATGTTCGCGTGCTTGTCTCTTGATGAAATTCTTGTCCTGTCAGCATGTCGACCCGGCCCGAAAACATGTCCCGCTACTAGAAACTCACAGCTATGGGTTTGGCGAGAGTTCGGATCGCGAGGGAGGTGAATTTGAGAGCGAGTGACATTTCGTGCAAATGTCCTTCCTGGTGTCTGAGGGTTATAACATATGTCCGGGTTCGACAGTCGCCATTCGCGGACCAATTGGCCCTATGCAGGCACGATTTCACATGAACCGATTCTGCATTGTGTCGTGGAGAAACGGAGGGCAGAAGCGTACATGTACAGATATAGAGTAGGCATCACATCACTTTGAAACTGCTCGGAGACTTCGTGTCGAGTCCGGTAAGGCTTAGGCTGAGGCTCGGGGTTTGGCAGCCCCAAGCACCGAAACTGTGTGCACTGTGCAGGCTTATAGGCTTAGGGGCTTCAAGCTTCCCTGCACCCCTCCTGGCTTCGGCCCCTCGGGCTTAGGGGCTAAGGATGGTCCTCGGGTCCTAGGCTCCTGGACCTATTATTGGGGGCATACCCACGCCAAGCCAAGCCAGCACCACAACCCGTCACTTCCCTTTTCGGTTAATTGTCAACATTGGTTTGGTAGGTTGAGCGGTGACCTTTTGTTTGTGTCGCAAAGACAGTTGCAGTAGTCATTTCCTCTAGACCATCAATCTACTCAATACCTCTGTAGCTACGCCCATGACCCCAATCGTGCCCGCAGTGTTGTCTCATACTGTCTCATTCATCAGCGGCAGCAACATCGTTGCCTGACCAAAGGGCCACAGCTACAAATGGAGGTGCTCTCCCCTCGACCGGTCAACATCCCAATGCAGCCCCCGAAAGTGACAAAGAGGCCCAAACCAGACTCCAGGCCCAAATCCGAGGAGAAGCCTACGAACCCTGACCGAATCGATGACAAATGGCGGCCGCCTCCCACCATCACCGAGCCCGGCTCGTCGCCCGAGACGTACCTGACGGGCAGGAAGCTGGGCAAAGGAGGTTTCGCGGTCTGTTTCGAGGGAAGGACAAAAAGAACAGCGGACGTATTTGCTCTCAAGGTCGTCAAAGCAAAGGTCGAACAGAAGAAGATGATGGAGAAGTTCCGCACCGAACTTCAGATTCATGCCAAAATGCACCATCCGAACATCGTCGAGTTCCTGCGGGCATTCACAATCGGTGACCATACCTATGTTGTGCTCGAATTGTGTCCGAATGGGAGTCTGGCGGAGATGGTGAAAGCCCGCTCATGCCTGAGCCTACCAGAGGTTCGGCGATATATGATCCAGATCTGTGGGGGGGTCAAATACATGCATAAACGATCCGTCATCCACCGAGATCTCAAGATGGGCAATATATTCCTAGATTCCCGCATGAACATCAAGATTGGAGACTTTGGGCTGGCTGCTGTCATGGCCGACGAACAAGACCGGAGGACAACATTGTGCGGGACGCCCAACTATATTGCGCCGGAAATCCTGAGCAAGTCGGGCAACCGAGGACACGACAACAAGGTCGACACTTGGGCCGTAGGAGTGATTTGCTACGCCATGTTGATGGGGGTCCCCCCGTTTCAATCCAAAACGCAGCAGGAAATATACACCAAGTTGAGAACGCTAGAGTACGAATGGAAAATCGACAGCAAGAACTACGTCCCCCAACAAGCCAAAGACTTTGTGGCCTCATGCTTGAACCTGAATTCAGCAGAGAGGCCAGGAATGGACGAGCTCGTGGAGCATGAATTCTTCACCATGGGAGCCATTGCAGAGGAGCTCGACATTTCCACTCTGAAGGCCAGCCCCTTGTGGCTCGAAAATGCCGATCCGCGCGGCGACCGAGTGAGACCCGGCTACGGAGTGAGCCATAGCCGGATGTGTCGAGAATGCGGCGTGGGAATGGGCTCTGACGGACGCCCTCGGGCGGGAGTTGGTGTTGGGGCGAACATCTCGGCGTTGGTTGAAATCGAAGTTGAAAACCGAGAGGGATGTGCCCCCGTGATTCCTCTACCGGCAGGAGTGCTGTACAAACAGTTTGCAGACGCTCATGCCGAATGGATGGCCCGTCAACAACATCCCTTGTTGCCTGCTCGAATCCGAGGTCGAAAGCCCGTGGTCGACCATGGAGAAATATCACCACCTTTGGGCGGGACCAAGGTTGAAGCTGAGCTTCTGCCTCCTGCTGCTTCCAACCCTCCTCCAGCTCCAAGTGTAAGTGCTTCGGCTCCTCGTGCGTTTCAGAGCTTCGCCGCCCAGCAACGACAGCAAGCGCTACCGGTCGGACTGTCTCGACGGGCAGAACGGACTCAGGAAGTGAGCCAGAAGTCCAAAGAGCCCGAAAGTGCAGCCCATCCTGTTCAGGCACTTTTGAGAGAACGGCCTGTGAGAGCGGCGACGATTCGGGTGACTAGGAGTGCCACATTGCGAGAGCCAATTTCTCAGACGGCCCGGACGCTGCCTAGATCAAACACTTTGCCAGATGCTGTTGACGGACTCACACACGAGCCTGAAGGAAGCCTGGAACAAGGGCAAACACGAAGAGCGCGAGATACGGTGGCAACCAGCAAAAGAAGCACGGGCGACATGTTTAACAGGAAACCCGTACGATCAGGTATGGTGACGGAGAATGCAACCACCCGTCCAGCATCTTCGTCATCGACGTCTTCTGCATCGTCGGGAGACGTTCCTGCGCGCGTGCTTCGACCGACGCCTGCCAATGATCGACGTCCCAGGGGAGGAACGGCAGGGAAGCACCAAGAAGGGGAACGGGCCGCATCAGCGTCGTCGTCGAAATCTCAGATACGGCCGGGGAGGCACCAACCCAGGATCATATCCCGGCTAGATGACGCCATGCCGGTGCCCAACTCGACGGGCCGGGAGGTGTTGAATTCGCTTCGGTCACTGCACCGAGCGCTTGATGCCCGCAGCTACGATGAAGTTGCCAGGCGACCACGATCAGGATACGGCACGCGGAAAGTCCGGACGGCGTCGAGCTATCCCAGAGTGGACAAATGGGTTGACTATTCCACCCGTCATGGGATTGCCTACATTCTGTCCGACGCCACGGTGGGTATGATTCTGAAGTCCTCGGAAGACAATTCGATACCCAGCAGTTGTGTGGTGATCCGAGATGCCAGCAACCATACGATCCGCCGAGCGAAAGGGCTGGAATACCAATTTGTGCCACAAGGACCAGATGCCCGCGACGTGGAATTCTATGAGCAGAGCGACTACGAGGCTGAGATGAAGCGTCTTGAGGTCCCGGCGCGAAAGTTTTGGCTGGATCTGGAACGACATGGCAGTCAGATTGCGGCGGCCAATGCGATCCAGGCTGGTCTCGAGGGCAGTGAGGCGGAGCGGATGAGGGAGGTTGCGCTGCTGGACAAGTTTGGCAAGTATATGAACAAACAGGCCGGGAATTGGAGCACGGACGGCAAGGCGACGAGCAAAAGCGGGCACTTTGTCCACTTCTACCAACGAGTGGGAAACGTGGGTGTGTGGAGATTCGCGGATGGCGGGTTGCAGTTCAACTTCCCGGACCATACCAAACTCACGATCCACCAGCAAGATGAAAATGTAGATGGACGGGGACAGTACGTGGTGGATTGCGTGTATCTGGTGCCGAGCGACGCGATCACGGTGGCGCGCCACGGGCTGATCACGACCGAAGCCATGGAACGACGTGACCAAGTCAGCCTGCCATTGGAAGACATGATGACCGAAGTGTTGCGGCGGTCGGAGATGGAGATTATCCGCACCAACGAGATCAAGGAGAAATTGTGCTGGATCCGGGCGGTGGTCGGGTGTTGGATCCAGGAGGGAGGGTTGGGCCGGATGGGAGAAGAGCGGTTGGGATGGAGTGGGATTCAAGAGCGACGAGATGACAAGAGGATCAAGTTACAATGGGTGACGGTGGGGAGATATGGGGGGGATGGGGGGGCATGAGTATGGGATGGGATTAGATGAGGTTGATGGGCATGGGCATGTCATGGGCATGTCATGAGCATGAGCATCTGCATTCACAGGTGATCCCTTGAGACTCTCTGTGGGAGGAGTATGACTGACGAGCGAGGCGTTGGGGTTGGGGTTGGAATAGCATTGATAGCACTCTTGCGGAGAGCGTATTCTTCTACTGCATCTATTTGTCTGTCTAGAGTATACTAGGTACAGTACACGATAAACAGGATTGTTCAGACATTGACCGAGGGAGTACGGGAGTACGAGTATAAGTGTAGGTATTGTACGGATATTCTGTATACTGTACTTCGTACGTACATTAATCAGCCACTAACTAATATTTACTGTGGATGGCCGATGGCGACATCACTCCCCCATCTATCACCATCCCTGCTCAACCTTGAGCTCAACCACGACCACGACCACAGCATCGACTACAGCATCAACATTGACATCGACAGCAATCTCAACCCTAGGACAAGTCATTAAGTACAAAGACAAGGACAAGGACTGTATCTTTTCTTCCCTAGACTTGCACTATACGGATACAGGAGTATCGATACAATCAATACACTGCTGCCCTGATCCTGATTCTGATCCTCAATCACCATCACCATCATTCACTATCATCACCACTATTTATCATCACCATGGGCGGCGGACCAGATCGAGAAAATGTCCTCATCACCCTCTTCGACCCGGAACCCAAAGACACCATCGCCGAGCTGAAGCGTCGATTCCCTTATTTCGACATCACGTACGTCCATGTCTCGGTGCCGACTAAGGGCGCGAAGAGCAACCCGACTGTGATCTCTGATGGTGAGTTTGTACTTTCTAGTTTCTAGGTCCTTTTCAGGGTTGAGGTCTCTATCTCTATTTTTGGAGAATGAGACCTACCCCTCGCTTTTTCAGAGCCTTTCTGTGTTTATGTCTGTGTTTGTGTTTGCAGTTCACTGCTGTCGCGGTCGTGTCGCCGTCGCGGTCGCCGTCTAGGCACGCACTGCGATGGGTGAGGGTGCCAGAACAAGAATGAACAAGAACAAGAACAAGACCAGAGAACGTGGTCAAAGTCAGCTTTGCTGTTGCTACTGCTATGCTATGCTATTGCCTTTCCTACTCCCATTCCTACTCCCATTCCTACTCCCATTCCTACTCCCATTCCTACTCCCATTCCTACTCCCATTCCTACTCCCATTCCTATTCCCATCGCTATTGCTACTCCTGTTCCTATTCTTATTCTTACTCCTACTGCTATTGCTACTGCTACTGCTACTGCTATTGCTATTGCTATTGCTACTGCTACTGCTACTGCTACTGCTACTGCTACTGCTACTGCTACTGCTACTGCTACTGCTACTGCTACTGCTACTGCTACTGCTACTGCT